>NC_134403.1:347988145-348173145 GCF_038048845.1 Mixophyes fleayi | reverse complement strand
TGTTTTAAATAAAGACTTCACGCTATAAAAATATATCTGACCATAGACCAGAAAGGAGCCTATTACAATTTTAGGCCCTGATCACTCTTATTTTAGTCCCACTTGTTTTGTGATAAACTTATTTTTTTTATACCCCCAGTGCTTTCACTGTGAAGTAGAAATGCATTTTAAGTAGCCAAAACTACATCCAGGTGTTTGTATGTTGAGAATGCCATAGATATACATCTTTATTCTGTGTGTTCCCTCATGCAGATTACAGTTGCTATACATTCTTCCATATGTCTGACAATAGAGGCCATAATCTGCTTGTCTGGAAGTCGACTAATAGTTACAGGTACACGATTACCCGCTACACTGAATGAAAAGATTCTTCACATTCTAGTTGCACTGAACACAGCCTGTTGCTGTAGTATCGGTAGATTTCAGCATATTGCTTCAAAGACTGCAGCAGATTTTGAGTGTGCCCACGTCTAGTCAATGGATTGTCAATAGTATATTCAGTGGCGTGAAAAAGTATTTGTCCACTTTCCTAATTTCCTCCAATACTGCATATTTGTCCCATGAGATGTTTTCAGATTAGACAAAATCTAATATTTGATAAAGGGAACCGGAGTGAACAATAACACTTAAAAAAAAAAATGTTTTATATATATTTTTTACTTTATTTAAGGAACACAGTTATCCAATTGGCAAGATGTGAAAAAGTAATTACCCTTTAGTTAAATCAATACAATTAAATGGAGACTGAGTCGGCTGATTGAACTCAACCAGTCCTGCTCAGTATAAACATCACTTATTTTGACACTTATTAAGTTGCCACAATGAAAGGAAATTTCTGAAGCGATCAGGGGAAAAATATGTTGAAATCTTGTGAACTGGAAATGGTTAAAAAGTGATGGTGTGGGGTCGTGCCTCAGGACCTGGACAGCTTCATGTAATTGGATCTGTATCAGAAAGTCTGGTCATCTGTCCGTGAGTTGAACGTGACCTTGGGTCATGCAAAAGCAAGTTCACCAGTGGGCTTAAAAGATAAAATTAAAGTTTTGGAATGTCCTAGTGAAAGTCCAGATATAACTTGAAACAAGCCTACAAGGGGTTCTGAAATACAGCAGTTCTGCAGGGAAGGGTGAGCAAAACTTCCTCTACAGCCATGTAAAATTTATATTAAATTATAGGAAGTGTTTAGTAGCCGTTAGTGGAAGGTGATGTAGTTATTACATTTTCGTAGCACTATAGATGCTGTATCTTTCTGCCTCCTACTGTATTTGTATTAAGTGTTGTTTAATTTTATTCCCCTTAGATACCACACAGAGGTCCATTTTTTTGTGTTGTCCAACAAAATAACTGCTTCTGATATAAATAGATGGGTGAATAAGCACACATTGAAGGCAGAGACATGATGCAATATGTTTAGACAATTTTGTTAGGAAGAGACTAAAATCCTTATTTATAATGAGCCATTGAGCATAAAAGTGACATTGAAGTTATGGTTCCAGTAGTTCAGGCGGGTTGTATGACCCAACAGGAAGTTGATAGTTCTGAAACCAGTGACCTCTCCAAGAGGAGTTAATTGAATGGAGGAATCTTGTCATACGAGATTCTGTTGTAAGAGGTATTGATCTGGGAACTGGTCAAAAAGGATTTGAGAGGTTTGGTGTCTTCCAGGAGCTACTTCTCATAAATAGAAGTTGCATGGTAAAGACTGATGAATCCATGAGTGAAGGTGGAGAGGGAAATGTTCTGCAGTGTGGTGCTGATGATGGTGAATATATAAATATTTATCCATTAGTGATATTGGGACAGTGCAGAAAGCGTTTTGTCTGGAAGCAGTTTGGACAGACAGCGTCCTTTGTGTCCTCATTGGTTTTGCATGTTCATAGGAAGAAGGTCCTTCAGCTGTGTTAAAGAAACGGTTCAAGGAAGAAGGGTTTGATCCGTCAGTCAAAACAGCCGAGTTTGGAGAAATAGGCCCGTGTTCTCAAGAGACTTTTTGTATCCTAGTACTAGGGAAACAGAGGTTCTTAGTGAGGAGTTCAGAAGTTTCTTTAGTGGATATTTAAACTAGTTAAGAGGGTAGACAAAAAAAAAAAAGTTAGATTTAAGATGATGAAAAGTGTATTAGTAATAATGTCAGATTAAGAAAGCTCATTACAGGTTTAAATGCTATGTGTAGGACAAACACTCTGAACTGATTTCAGTCCTGTCAAGGAATAATTTAAATCTCTGAGTCATGGTACCATGATAACAATGACTGGAACACAGTTATTCCCTGTTTATAGGATAAAGGGAGGTGGAATTGCTTCATATGTAAAGAATGTGATAAAAAATAACTTTAAAGATTCATCACCACCTGATTAAAATGTTTTAATAACCTTCTCCTCCCCCTTCCTGGGGGCTTCTCTGTTTCTGTAATATGTAACTGGCAAAATATTTAAGTTAGTCACATTAAAATGTAATAGAAAAATAAGACAGTGCAAACTGGGACATTTATGTTGTATAAAGCTGATACACATAAACCAGTTTCCATATACATTAATTTATCATTTAGACAAAAAATCAACAATTCCTATTTAACCATCATAGACAAAATTGTTAAAAAACCATATCCGTTAGACAGCATTTCATTCTACAATAATCGTGACCCTATAATAGTTCAATGCAACACAGGAGAAAACCATATGTGGTACTTGAGAGTCTATGGAACCAAAGTCTTTGGACTTTCCTTCCTTTTCCTATCAATACCGACAAAGAAACGTGCAAAGTATTTTTATTTATATTCGAAATTGTCCTTTTTTCTACCTTCGGGCAATATCTTCTACTGTTCCTCGGATCCCTATGGACAGATACCGCTGGATCTTGCTAAACAAACTTTTGAGGAAACTTTCTGAACAACTGGGTGGCAAAACTAGACCTAAGTGGTGAGATTGTTTAAAAACATCTGATATTTCTTGTGTTATTTAAGATGACAATCTGGAGGGATCCTTGTGGTTCCTAAGGACTGTGCATGGTTAATCGGCTATTTATATACCTACATTTTATGCTTTAAAGTCACTTTAAAATGGCTGCAGCGGGAAAAATGAAGTAGGATGTGAGGACCAATCAGAAGCCCCTATTTACTTGACATGAATTACGGAGCCCCGGGAAAAATGGCTGCAGGCAGCAGCTCCAGGACGAGGTTACTGACGTTTCATGATTAGAGGTAGGACTGTGAGGGGATTTGGGGACCTAGAAACTGGTGAGAGTGTTTTCAAATAGCAACATTATTATTATTATTACCATTTATTTATATAGCGCCACTAATTCCGCAGTGCTGTACAGAGAACTCACATCAGTCCCTGCCCTATTGGGGCTTAAAGTCTAAATTTCCTAACACACACACACACAGACACAGACAGACTGACAGACTAGGGTCAATTTGTTAGCAGCCGATTAACCTACCAGTATGTTTTTGGAGTGTGGGAGGAAACCGGTGCACCCGGAGGAAAACCACACAACCACAGGGAGAACATACAAACTCCTCACAGCCATGGTCGGGAATTGAACTCATGACCCCAGTGCTGTAAGGCTGAAGTGCTAACCACTGAGCCACCGTGTTGCCCCTGTAATATGAAATGTTTCTGTAGGGGAGAACGTGGTGCCCAGTGATCATCACTCAGTGTGGGTTAAAAGGTAGCAGTAAGCAGAACTGCACCAAAAGTTTTTAGAAAGGCTGATTAATCAAACGGAAAATCATTTATGTGAGTCTCTGACAATGTAGAAATTGATAGGTGGATTACTGGAAAGTGGGATAAACCCTTGTCTCCCTTCTGTAAGTTTTCTCGAGTTCTATGCCAAAGACCACCGCAGTTCGGGAGAACTCAACTCCATCATTATTTATATTGTGTCACTAATTCCGCAGCTTCCTGCCCCAATGCTGACCACTGCCAGAAACATAGAATTTAGCCGATGCTGATTGGGCAGAGCTCTGGCACAATGATCTAAAATAGACTAGAATAAGGATTATATAGGGATTTTTGGGTGAAATTTAACAATATTCTGACCCCCAGTTATAAATGAATTGATTGTTCACTATAACTATATAAGTATTTTGTCTGCACATTATTAGAACTAGCCATTGTTTCACAACTTACCGCTTACAGACGCACTGTTGCTGCTTCTACATTTTTCTTTCATTCTTTACATTTGCTCTTTTCTGGTTTTGTAACAACACAAATATTGGAAATTCATGCTATTTTGTGCAATTAATTCAGTTGTATTATTTAAATAGATACAGAAACCTGAAACATATGAAACAAAATACTTTTATTTATATTTATATATTCACAGTAAACAGTCTGGTTTCAGTGTTCCAGACTACATAGACAGTCCCAGCAAAAATGTAATAAGATATTGTAAAATGTTGCAGTTATTCACACGTTGCCTAAAACTGCTTTGATGTTGAATAAATCCATACTTTGTTACACATTCATGTAATCATATCTTGTAAGGCTTGTTTTTAAGAAATTATATAAAATATTTAAATTTAGGGGCTATTTACATACTTAGAAATCAAGCTTATATGTAATATAAGTGCCACAACATTAAAACGTGCTTATTATATATGTAGAATTTGCAGATTATTATATTACATGCATGCACTTTGCCGGAAATAAAGTCCGAGTTCATTTGAACTATTTCATTATTGTAATTCACTCTGTAGTGCTCTAGCATTTGCCATTAAATTTGATACTATGAATTATGGATGAAAGCATACTTCCAAAATGACTCTGAAAAAAGCCACTACTGGAGCAATTTATACATACATACTCAATAATGGTGAATTCATCTGTAAAATTGTGAACCATAAAAAAAATAGCAAAATAATTTAGTTATTGCACAGTGCAAATTTCTAATGAGAGGAGTCAACAACAGCAATGATACATAATGAATAATTCACACATTGGGGGAATAGGTATGTGTAAATACTATCAGTATTTTATATGGAAGAAAAGCTAATATATAGGCAGTTTATTACCGAGTAAGTGGTTTGGTTATAGAGAAATAATTCAACAACCAAAGGGCTTTAAAAAAAAATTCACACAGGAAGGGGATAGTATGTATAGGAGGAGAGATCTGGGAGCATAGAGAACGTACATACAGTCTGCCAGAACTATCTGTTCTTCACATTATGCTGGAGAGACAATGGAACCTATAGATAAATATGAACTCACAATCTATAAATAGTAAATGGATTGTGCTACTGGCAGGTATGGTGACCACAGTTTTAAATGCAGTCAGCGCCTCTATAAAGCATATGGAAATATCATGTAAATAAACCTTCTGTCTGGTAAGCTCATCTTTTATGCTGAATGAAGTCCATTTTCACCATCTCTTTTCTCTCTCTACAGACGGAGTATCAATGTATACAATGTTTCTCTACCTGCCTTGAGCTGATCTTTGGTTGGCTCTGCTTTGTTTGCAGGAGAAAGTGTCCAAGGCTTACATGTATCTTTTCACAAATAAAGGCACATTATAAAGCAGTTAATTTCCAAATTTTACATAACATTAAAAAATTATGTACTTGTCGGTTAGTTTAAAAAGAATAGTAAAAGTCGTAAACTCAATTCAAACTTCTAGCTAACAGCAAACAAAACAAAAAAACAGCTTAAGAAAGCCTTGAATTAAAGGGGAATAAAACATTAGTAGACACCAACTGAACCAATCGTGGTAAACTATTGTAAAATAAATTAGTCACAGTAAGTGTTAGAGGATTTCTTATGGTCCAGTAGCTATAAATGTGTAGATATACTATTGATTATGAATAAAAAATAATAGCAGCAAATCCATAATGAGAGTCCTCAAAGGCTTCTACAGTTAATTTAAGGACAGAGCAACCGATTGACAAGAGATTTATTCAAAAATATAATTTGTTATATTATTTCTTGCAATTATATTAAAATGTGATTGTAGATGGTTTCAGAGGCCACACCCCAGAACTGTAGAACAATATTCTGAGATATGGAGCTAGTGTAATAGTCCGTTCTTCCTTCATTAATAGTGAGAATGTTAGAACATGTTCCGTCTTCCAGAGGCAGCAACTGCACAGGCCACGTAAACACGGATGACTTGGTTTGTGGGTGAAACATAAATGTTTTCAAAAGTGCATCAATAAAAGGAATCTCATAACTCATTCCCACAGAGATGTAGTCCAGTTTATACCACCGTTAAGCCGTGATACTTGAATGAAGGAAAGAAAATGGATGTTAGATTGTGGCATGCAATATTCTTCTAATAGCATTAGTTATACTATATATATATATATATATATATATATATATATATATATATATATATATATATATATATATATATATTATTTATTTGACACATATGGATATATACATTTAAAACTAGCTGTGTGACCGCAAAAATATAATTGAAACAAATACACAAGACGCTGATCATAATTCAGTCAATAAAGATATTTGAACATAGAGGAAGGGATTGGGTTATTTTCAAGCCCGTGTTTTTATCATCACTGTACATTGTTATTATTACAGGAAGTAATGCTAGAGGCAATCTGTAAGAGTATTTTAAAACAAAACAAAAAAAAAAGTCACCTAATCTCCCTGTGGTTTTAGGATCAGGTGTACACACATAACACATAGTAAAGTTCTATGTGAGAATCTCTGAATAAATGTTTACTCTTTTTGATATCGGTACAAATGTCCATAATGTTATCACAGTTTATGCAGGTTGCACTACTCAAGACGAGATCAGACTGTGCCTGTAAAAGTAATGTGTTGTGGAGTCTGTACAGACTTTCAGTGAGGACCGAGAAAGGACACCATCCATATCTGCATCAAACGTCTAAAAAAGTATAACAGGCAGTCCAGCAGGTTTTCAAGTGGTTTCTCCAGGGACTGAAGATCCCATAACGTTTCCACTACCTATGTCAAAAGGTAGTCAAGAAAATGCATAAATAATAGAATTTCAGTGCTGTTTGTGTATAAAGATCACATGGAGTCTAAGGCGTTTTGTGCTCAAGCTTCATGACGTTGGCCGTAAACTCTAGGTCAGTGTTGGCTAACCTGTGACACTCCAGGTGTTGTGAAACTACAAGTCCCAGCACACCCTTCCAGCAATTAAGCTGCTATATAATGGTAAAGCATGCTGGGACTTGCAGTTTCACAAACACCTGGAGTGTCACACGTTAGCCAACACTGGTCTAGGTTATACTATTTTGTAATTAGAATCAGCTCAGAAACCTGTGTCTTCATGAAATAAGCAGTCAGCAGTGTAGTCTTGTGTATCTGCAATAATTCCACTAGGTGGCAGCAAATATTACTATGGATGTATATTATGAGAAGCAAATTTTGTTCTGGAAAAGTGAAAATGTTCTATAAGAAAACAAGCTATTCTGCTCAACTACTCAGTGCAGGTCTGTTTTTGCTAGTTATGTATTAAACAAACATGGAACGAGTGCATTGGTTATCATAATAGATTAGTCCTATCAACCATTTCCTTTATTTGTACAGTAATGTAAAAGACAAACGTCAGTCTCCAATTACCAAACATTAACTTACATGTAGAAAAGCATTGCTTAGCAAAATGTATTTACATGAATTGTATCTGCACAAGCTATGCAGCAATAACACTGGCAGTGTGGCATAAAACGTGACTGCTGAGGAATTTTTCAAGTAAGGTGAAATCAGCAGCCTAATCCACTAGAACGTTTTACATGGGTGTAAAACTCATAATTTTCTCATTAAGGAGAGCAAGCCAAAAAAAGAAAAGAAAAAAAAGAGTAAGTTTGCTCCTGGACAAACCATGTTACAATGCAAGAGAAGCAAATTAGTTTATTATTTTGCATGTAACAAAAATACTGGCTGCTTTTCATGTAGCACACAAATACTTGATAGCTTTATTTTTACACCGAAATTTAAAGTTGATTTTACTACATTGCCTAATTAATCTATACATTTTCCCCACATTTCAAATTTACTTTCCCCTCCAATGCAACATGGTTTTGCCAAGGTGCCGTTAATGACTAAGGCAACACGGTGGCTTGGTGGTTAGCACCTCTGCCTCACAGCACTGAGGTCAGGAGTTTGATTTCTGACCATGGCCTTATATGTGTGCAGTTTGTATGTTCTCCCTGTGTATGCGTGGGTTTCCTCCGGGTGCTCCGGTTTCCTCCCACACTCCAAAAAATAAATACTTGTAAGTTAATTGTCTGTTATCAAATTGACCCTAGTTTCTCGGTGTGTTAGGGAATTTAGATTGTAAACTCCAATTGGGCAGCGACTGATGCGAGTTCTTTGTACAGCGCTGCGGTATTAGTGGCGTTATATAAATAGCTAATGATGATGCACAGGTATTGATTTTGGTGCCTGTGAAGCCTGGTGCTCAGATGAACTGTGGCAGAGACCAAGGGCCACAAAAAGGCAGAAAATCTGCTTTCTTTTTAACCACCATTTGTTAAAAAGTGGTGTTTGAGGATTTCATTGCATAAGCCCACAGCTACGTCCTGGGATATTCTATCTGGTCTGTTAATACCCATACAGTGTGTATCCTCAACTGTAAAGTGCGACAGAGTATACCAGTGTTGGCTAACCTGCGACACGCCAGGTGTTGTGAAACTACAAGTCCTAGCATACCCTTCCAGCAATAAGCTGCTATACATTGGCAAAGCATGCTGGGACTTGTAGTTTAACAACACCTGGAGTGTCACGGGTTAGCCAAAACTGGAGTATACTGTCGCTATATAAATACATGTAAAAAATAATTTCTATTTAATCACGCTTTGCTCTGATTAACACGTGTTACTAATCCAGATATATATATATATATATATATATATATAAATTTTTTATTTTTTTTAAATAAAAACATCAGCCTCTGAACCCAGAAATAATGTAGACTGTCATTAGTTACTGTGACAGTTACAAGTGTATCTCATTCAAGAGGAAACTGGTGTTTCACAGATGCTTGTACCTATTTTTATAGCAATCTAGTTCACATAATTCCAATTAGGAAGTTGATGGATTTTGCATGTACTGCAGTGCACAATAGGCTATAAGAGAAACTTCATTATCTCCAAATGTAAGTTTATAGAGAAACTGAAATGGATTTTTGCAATCTATTTAGAAATCGGATAGCAACGTATAAATGAGTACAGTAGACTTCAGCTAGTTAAGCAGCAGCCAAGTCTGCAAGAGAATAGTTTAAATGAATGCCTGGCTCCATATCTTCAGGAGATGGTAATTACTTCCTAAATATACACAGAAACCAAAACTATAATTAACAAAAAGTATAGCTCCTTAACACGGGATCTTTTCTGCTTAATACTGACAGCGATCTACAGAAAACTTTGTTTTTCTGACTGTTGGGTTGAACAAAAGATAATTTTGGCATCATCTGCGTGATACCGGAAGCGATTAACGGGAAACAATTATGTGATGAAGACAATTATCCAATAATGAGACCTAATCAATATGGATGCACTGTCATTGATCCTATGACATCAAAAAACGCTTGAGGCTGTACTTCACACAATAGGTCATTAGATTACTCTGCTCAATTAGCTCTTTAAAAATGGATTTAAAAGATCCAAGCTGGTGTTTATGTGACATTTAATATGACAACAAATCCCATAAAGTCTTTTTGGAAAGGTGGATTGTATTTAATCTATAAAAAAATATAGGACACATCATCGCTTTAATATGGCCATTGAGACAGAAAACCATATATAGTACGGCATTAGTATTGGAAATGTGTGTGTTTGTGTCAAACAGCCCTTTTATAACCAGGTCTCATTGGAGACTCAAGTGACGCTTTTAATAGGCATCTCCACTTGACCTCTCAGCCTCTCCTCGTCTTTGCTAGGAAACAAAAAGAAATGTAGGTTATTTTTTTTGTGGTTGTTGTGAAATAGCTACTTGTGCAGTTCTGATAACTACTGCACCCTGGGAAGAGGAGTTGGAGTGGAAGAGGAGTGGGGAGGGGCTGACAATGTAGGACATACATAGATAGCTTTTCATGCCAAGCAAATGTATCTACAGTGAGAAGATTAGTAGAATTTAGATTTCTCTTCCAAGTGGCTTTTTGAGACAGGCAGCAATGTACTTTACAGATAGCTGTATCCTCCCACCTGTGTAACCTTTCATACACACTATTTATATGTTCACTGTGACATATGATAACACAAGAGAGACCTGAAGATACACGTACCAGTTACCATGAGGTTATGGTGCGCCGGATACGAGTAACAATGTTGATGAATTGTATTTCCCTGAACCTTTTCGACCTTATGAGTGTTGTAGACTCTTGAATGTGTTATTAGGACTCAAATCCACAGACCTGTTGTAAAAAGCAGGTCATGTGACCATTCAAGCTGCATCCGAGAGGACTTCTTTCTCCATTCCTCTTTGTGTTGGCATTTAAGCCTATTGTGATCCACATATATTAGAGTGATAACAACGGTCCTGGAGCAGAGGGGGGGGGGGCTACCTGCATGCCGATGACACCTTCCCTCATTTAACTTCATTCGTATATTGTGATGGAGTTGGGCGGTGTCAAGGTTCACAATTATTTTGGGTGTGCTCCTTTAGCTATTTAGCTCATCTGTCAATTTACTCCAATAAACCCAACAATGCCGGGGGATCTCAAAAAATATGCAGCCTGGTCCAAATGACCAAGAACGGAAATGGGTATATGAAATGTAATTATAATAAAACTTCTCTCCTAAGGTCATGTATATTTAAGCAATACATTATGTGGATTCTGCAAAAAGTATTTTGGGAGTCTATACCTATTGCTGGTTACATTCCTTAAGGGCTGCAGGTCCCCCAAAGTTCTTCATGTACCATCTTTCTGCACTATTGGTCACTGTCCTATAATAATCCGGCAGTAATGCTGAAGGCGGACGTTGTGGACTCCTTACTCTTGCGATATTGGCTTTTCATGGGCCAGCTTTTAAATTGCCTCTCTTTCCATAAAACCACATTGACCAATTTAAATTACCTAATAGACTTTATTTTTCAGGCTGGTTATCCCATGGTGTAGTTTTCCCATTAAGATCTTATCTTAAACCCTCCCAAGAGCCTTTGGATTCAAGAGAGATGGAGTAAACCTTTTCCTTGGTCCATCAACAACTCTCAGGAAACGTGTCGCCCAGCTGGATAAAGGTTGTGCTAAATATAGGAATGATATAACCAGAATGATGAAAGATGAATGGAATGAGGTGCGTGACCAGTCTCCAGGATGAGTCATCTCACAGCTCATTCAGATGCACTTTGTGCACAGAGATTGATGGATCTTAGCAAGTCAGAAAGGTCTCAACTGAAGCGCACATTCTCCACCAGGTGTGGTTGTGCGAAATGTGATTCTGGAGGCCAGTTTGCTTGAGATTCCTATTTTACTGGAGCCTCCGATCCTTTTAAAGTTGGTGGATGAGTTGGTCCCATGAGGAAGGAGCATTGCCTCTTGTTTTCTTTTCTTTATGCCAAAAGGAGATAGGAGAATCCACCCAGGAAATATAAATCAATGACATGAGAGCTGCTGTACCATTGCACAATACCTTAATGAATCAGCAAAGTCCTGATCAATTTGATGCAATTGGCTGGTGAGAATCTACTGTAACGCTTTGTCTTGTCTGCAGTATACCAAAGGCTCTCTGTTAATGTCTCGTGTCTTTTCATGCTCCTAACAAAAGCAGGTTAAGACGACAACAGTCCAAGTGTGCGGTTCACTATTGACCAGGGGGCCCTGTAAACTCACAAATGTCATCTCTGACTGGAATATTTGGCTTAGACTAACCCTCCAAGAGCTGAATATCCACATTCCCAAACCTTTCCTTAAAAAGAAAAATGTTGGACCAGTGTGTTCAAAAACAAACTTCAATAGTAAATGTTTTGTGTTATTTGTTCAGCAAGACCCCTTTTTTTTTTTATCTTTTATTAAAGCTTTTAGCTCATTCAGAGAAGCGGTTTCCTCGCATCATGTTTAAAACAAAGCGACTCAAGTGAACAGCATGAAACAGGGGTTTCCATTTGAAATGTTATATGAGTACCCACTCACCCCAAATGAGTCCTTTTAGCTGAAGATCGGATCACATTTTAGCACAAGCTTATGCAGGAATACATATAAAAAGTTCACAAACAATCTCAATGTATTTCATAGAGTTCCCGTGCAACCCGTTTGCTGAAAAACCTAATCTATGAAACGCGTGGGTCCCAATATCGTCTTCATCTTACAATAATTATTCAGAAAGAGGAAGAGACCCAGAAATCATTAAGAATTGGTTAGTGATTTAAAACCAGAGAGGGGGAAAAAGTCAGAAATCAAGAATTTCAGACAAAATGCTGAAAAAGACAAGTCTGGATTTCACCTGTTATTTTTTATTTTAAAAAGTACAGTAATTTCACAAAACTACAAAAAAAATACAAGTTTGAAAGCCCTTAATGTACAATAAAAAAAAAAAAAAATCAACTTAAATTCATTAGGAAAGCTATATATAAAAATGAAAAGTAATAATTGTGCTCTGCCGGATCTGAAGGAAACATATTGTAAAAAGACAGATTACCATTGTAGGTAAATGAAGTTGTGTTACAACAACTAAGTACCTTTATGATAACGCTTAATAAAAACTTTATTACATTTGCTGTTTGATATGTACTGTTTTTATTTCATCACTACATTAAAGCAGATCCGTCGAGGATAAATTCATATTTACACATTTGCTTTGGGGATTCAGCAATCAGATATTAAGAAATAATGACAAAGGCTGGGCTTATGTCAACACTGATAATATCCAAACAGTGCACAATTGAAGTTGAAAACAATTTGTAACAAGTATATTTGTTGGGATTAAAAAAAATCAAATAAAAACAGTAGAATTAGCAGGGAAAAAAGCACTTACACCAATGTTTTTAGAAAAATTGCAAGATTGACACAATCCGTCATATAGGTATAAAATCTCAAATTCATTTCAAGCTGACCTGTCGCCTACACAGATAGTGTTTGCAGCCATTATGTGGATTGAACCAATATTCCTGCCTCAGTGATCAAGCACATAGTGGATCGATGGGCTGCATTCTTGTCACCCGTACCGGTAAAGTCCAAACAATGGCTGCTTCCATCGGGTGTAGGAAATGGGCCCAATTTAATGATGAACGGTGTCAAAATGAGCAGGAAAAGTGAGGCCATCGTCATACTCAGGTACATTATACATTATTATTACATTATAAATTTCAAAGCCAATTAAATGGTCCTTGTAAAAACCTCTTTATACAGTCACTATGAATTACGCTGTTCCTGGGCATGAGGATGGCTTTGACAGACACATTTAATTGTATAAATGTAGTTAGAAAGAGGTGATGACTGTGCCTTCACATTTAAAGCACCTTTAGAAAGTCAAATGTAGGCACGTGCGTGGTCAAAGAGTTACATTCCTGCATAAGGTTCTTGTTTTAAAAAGGCACCGATTAGGAAGATTGCGCACGGAGATCTGGAGCAGACGTTTAGCGGGTTTGTACAGCTGTATGCAACGGCACAGAATGATGACCCAGTAATGTAACAGACACCTAACATTTCCAGTGGCCCTTCCTAGGTGCTCCTTGGTGGCGTTAGGAAAATCCCTACTCAGCACTTTATGTGCAACGTGACAAATTCACACAACCCGCAGCAGTCAAATCTAAATGGCTTTAACACTTGAGGGGAACGTGGGCAGATTTGGTAGGTCCATTTGGTCATTTTGACTATTTTGTCTGTCCCGATAGATCAAAGCCCGACACCATTGGGTCAGAATTGATTTGCTACAATATTAAATCAAGTTGACCAATGACCCTCATATTTGTACGTTTGGTCATCTGTTGAAAAGAACAAAATGTGAACAAGAGTGGGCAGAGGCATGGCACAATCCAATTGCTTACCCTGGCACCAGAATGCCCCAAGTAGTGCTAATTGTGCAAATTGGAGACCAACATGTGTGACCAAATTGCTTACAGATCTGTCTGTGCTATGATCAGGCCAAGTGACTGGATTGCACTGTGTGTAGCCAGCTAGACCAGAAGTAGCCGTATTTACCAGTGTGGGCTACGCTGTTCAGGTCACCCTGGATCAGCCAACACTCTAAACAGATTTATGCCAGGAGGTCCGTTAGGATTTAACAAAACTATATTACTACTCACTTACTAATTAACACAGAAAACAAAATAAATAAATAAAAAGTATAATACAAAGCCTAAGCAAATAGACTCCGATACATGCCATGCTATGGACAGCTTTCCTACAAACAAGATCACATTTTGTACACTACAATTCCTTGAAAGACAAAATTTATGCAGCTACACATGAATGTCTAATACTTGACTGGTACCTTCCTTAATAAATGTGAAATATGCTCTTCTCCCTTGTGCATTCCTACCCCAATAAACTGAACCATTTTTATGGATTTCCCAACTAAAAAAAAAAAAAAGAGATAGTAATTTAATTTGACAAACATGTATCTGTAACAGTAATTGCAGAGCAGAACCTTCTACATATCTGCAGAAGGAGGAAAATAGCTGACCTGTCTCTCCAGAACAATTCAGCATGTGCTGTGTCCTAATGGAATGTGTAGGGGAAGAAAATAAAACCAGGAAAACAAAGTCTGAATGGAGCGGAGGTGACCGCTTGCACACCAGTGATTATTTACACTATTGAGCCATCCTTGTTTTGTGCTGGAATCATCACAGGTATGGCTCCCATTCTACTAAGATTTGGACCTGCTACCTTAGGCGATACGAAGTTTGGTGCACTGCTTGGTGGGCGCTCCAGCACTTCACTTGGCACATGGTTGTACCTAGCCTTAGAATAGCCATCCATATTCGACGGAGACAGAGACCCCAGAGAAGAGTGATTGCTGCCTATGTAGCTGCGAGCGGTGGAATTGCGGCTTGTGGGAGGAGCGACGTCTTCTCTGTAGAAAGCAAGAAAGAGTTAGTGTACTTCTCTGAGCATGTGATTTACCACTTCTGAAACGTTAAAGAGCCCCTGTCGCCAGGACACAGTGACGGCAGCTATTTACTGGGCTGAAGCAACATTCATAAAAATGCGGTGTATCGCATTCAATGCAGGGTCCCGATGGAGCACTCATGTGAGGACACTACACGGGAAGACACAGGATGTGGTCTACTGTCTCAGCCTGGCAACCACATGTCACAATCCTGACATCAGGTAGAAATGAAGGATGTAAATAACTTTTCATGCTACTTTGTTCAAAGCACTAACACAGGACTGCATACGCCCGGTACCCTACAGATGAGGAGTCTGCGGCAATGGTCCGCTAGAAATGGGACAGGGGGTTATATCTGCAGAGAGACCCTTGGGCCATTTCTCTCAGAAAACCAGATATTAGAAAGCAACCGAGTGCACATCTACGATTGTAAATCTGATGAAATGGAATAGGAGCTTTTATTTAGCATACACATAAATATCTAAGTAGGGATTGTTTATAAATACGGCTGCCATTAAACAGGACTTTAAATTGATTCGACTTGAATTTTAGGTTTAGCTGCATGAAGTCATTTGCGTTTATGATTATAATAAATGGGTCAAGCCGTAGCGCATGTCTTAATGCAAACATTGCACATAGATCCGATGAGCTGACTAACCACACTGCTCTGCGTGCAGAGCCATCCGCTTACAACACAGAATAGAAACCCTCACGGTCTGGCCATTAAACCACACCAAGAAATAATGGGATCAATTCAACCAAAGAGCCAGCCGTTTGGCAATCTGGCTAAATGATCCGTCTACTAATGAGTTTAAAACAGTTTTCTTACACTGCAAGGCAGCAGAAGCTGTAAGGACAATGATCATCTTTTCAATTTGGGAATATGATTAGCAATAAAAAAATAATGCCTTGGTCTTCAAAAATAAGGAGAAGAGAACACAACAGATGATTTTCATAAAGGGCATAGCCGCAGCAACTGCGGAGATTCAAAGCATGACTCAGATTATATTTCATAAGGGGACCAATTACAAGCTGAACTGAGCTTGTAGTGCGTGGTCTATACATGGTCCTGCTCGTGGCACCAGTCACATGTCGCCAGAGCTGTGAAGTAACTAACCAAACCCCAGGAATTTAAAGAAACTCAGCATTGAGAACTCCTGAAAGACATTTTTTTACTGCATGATCCATTGCAAGCCAATATAAAACATTAAAAAGCTAAAAGTAATAAAAAGTTCTCACCTAATTTCATGTTGGATTTCTTTCTCGTACTTTTTTTCCTTCTGCTTTCTGCAGCAACAAAAGATCAAAAGTCCCAAAACGATAATAAATAGCAAAGTTCCAATGATGGCCCCGGCGATGATTCCAGCTGTATTGGGAGCTAGGAAACAAATTTTAATACAACTAGATTATCAATTGTATTACTTCTTGCCAGTATTATTGATATTTTTCTCATGTGCTCCAGAGGTGCCTTTCTTAACTACCCCCTCCCCCCCCCAAAAAAAACAATTAAACAGTTGAGCCATAATGATATACTTACTAGGGACAACGCTGAGGATGACCAGGCATTCTTCTGTGCCTACTCTGTTTCGGGACGTGCATCTGTAGGTGCCACTATACTCCTGGGAAGCATTTTTTACAGAAAGTACACTTCCAGATGGATCTAAATGGAGTAAAGTTTAATAATGTCAGGAACATATGGACACCTGGGGCTGTGAATGAATGGAGCGTTTACATGAGTGTGCAGAGGAATGTTCTATAAATCAGGGTATATCACAGAATGAGGACAGTAAGACTCAGTACAACAAGGTAGAAGTTTGTACCCGCTGTTGCAGTTGCTGGAAGCTTTTCCAGCCCACTGATTTTCTGCCAGCTGTATGTAAGTGGTGCAGATCCTTCTTTAGAATTACATTTCAGGGCAAGGTCTTTCCCAATCTCCTGCTTTCCTTCAATGAAGCACCTCGTCATTGCCGGCTTAACTGTAAAAATACACAATCATTAGATCTTTGTCTTAAATTGAATTGCCGACTCATCTGCAGAACAATGTGATCTAATACACACTATTCAGGTTCACAAGAACATATTAAAGGAACACAAAGCCACAGAAAATAAATATATACATCAAACATCACTGAGCTACGCAAGATGCAGGATACAACTCAAGTATTTATACACAACTATACAAAGCAGACATCTCACAATATTTGTTTAAGAGGGTGGGGAGCTCCACTTCAGGGCAGTAGCAGTGAGTGTCTTATAGTCACCCAGGTAACACAGATTCTATGTATGTATTGGTAGATGTAAACAGATGGGTAAGTCCAATGACGTCACCACAAGCATAGCTGACTTGCTGTGTTTTACTAGTGTACACAAGTGATGTGTAGCAATTTTAGTAATTGTGATAGGTATGTAAATACGTAACTGCACTACTTTTACACAAAACGGCAATGCAAGGTCAGGATCAGACAACTTCATATATTCAATTATTGGGAAGAACACAGTAACAGAGAGTCAGTCCCACTCATTGACTTAATATTCAAGCACAAAAGAATGAGCAATCAGAATTCCTTAAATGACGGTTTAATATTTCCACAAAAGGATAATTTACAATCTATTCTAACATTCCCCAGTTACAAACAGAGAGCTGAAATGAAGGAATCCCTATACACATACACTGTTACAAGGACACCTCCTATACTATGGTCACAATAATGAGCTAGGAGATGTAGGCGATACTACAGTATCTGCCTCTGGATAACAGCAAACCCACAAGACTTCATTTCTATTTTTGCCGAAAGTCCATGAACACCAAGCACAACTTTAACTATCTTCTTTGTTTATAAATTGTATAACCAAGTAGATTAAAGGCCAGAAGTTCTGATCAGAACAGAAACCATCCAGACTTGCTCCTAGCCCCAAGATCAATACTAATAGATGAAAGTGTACGCGGTGTGCATTGATGACCATCATCCCATAAAGCTACAGAGATTTCCTTGCAGGATAGACCAATCCTGACAAACGCGTGGGACACCTGAATCAGGCCTCCTATGCAGAGCATTACAAATAGATCCTTCCAAATTGGATCATCAGTTGAAACATTCAGCACAGGTAGGACTTGCAACGGTATAAATTCCGTGTTGTAGAGAACGAAGGGAGACTTGCTAAAAAGAGGAGTTTTAAGTAATAAAAAAAAAAAAAAAAAGGAGCACCATTATCATTCCCCTATTATAGCAGCATCATGATGTTGCTGCCCTGCAGATATAAAACACAACACAGACTTACTGTAGACAGTCAGCGCCAATTTCTTGTTTTGGGAGCCAGGAAGCTTCTTGACCTTGCATTGGTATGTGCCCGTGTCCGATTCCGCCAAGCTAATGATCTCTATAGAGGCATCGCCATCCCTGGGATCAGGAGACACAAAGTGCACTCTGCCTTTCAGCGGCCCAATGTCCTGATACACTACATCCCTATTGAAATTAATGATCTGCACAAAACAAGAGGCGTGTTAGGAGGACAACACAGGAATAGAAAGCAGCTGTTAAAGCGATTGCCTAATAAATAGCATCTGAGGGTTGTTTAAATGACTCACTTTACATGCAGGTTACTAAGGAACGGTTAGAACAGACATGATTTATGACAATATGTGTAACGTGCAGCGAGAACAAAGGTCAGATGTATATTTATAGCCTCTTGATATTGTACTTATTACCTGTACAGGATTCAAATATTGTAACATAAATATTGTTCCTGAGATTAGCGGATCAAGGTAGAAAATACAAAATAAAGAACTAAAGAGGCTGAGGTACAAGAACGTAACATTTACTACATCATGTTTGGAATTTCTATTTTTGAAGTGATGAAAGTTGATTGGAAGAAATAACGGCCAGATGCTGGAGAGAGCGGAACATGATTGAAAAGTCTGTGAAAGGGGCTGTGACTACGGCATACAGGAGACGATTGTGGAGAACAGTAGATTCTTACTAAAGCTCCGGGGGAGCTCTGGAGAGTAACCCAATTTGTGGAAAATGTTCAAGAGGTAACAAATTTTCTGTATGCCAATTGAAATGTGACCACCAATCTTTCTTCTAATTTACACTTCAAAAGCTTCTTATATAGGCCTTGTACACTTAAATAAGGTGGTCAATGCATGTTTTTAAAGCCTACTAAACAAGCCAATGGCCCAACTATTAAAATAAGAGAATGGGCCTGTTAAATCTTCCAATAACGCTCAATACAATATAATAGAGTTCTTTGAAAGTATTGTATTACACTGCAGAGAAGTTTGGTAAAATATGACAAAGCACAAGGTTGTATCTTCTTTTAACAGGCATTATTCTTCAACACCTCTGTGTACGAGCCCCTACTTTATATATGCTATGCCTTCTAGCCCTTTCACTTTCCAACATTTTCAAACTGTTAAAATGGAACAAATCCCCATGTTTAAAGACCCACTACAGACAAAGCTTAGAGGGACATTGATTACACAAACATAACTGACTAGATGGTTTTTGTTTCTTTTCAAAAGGAGCCCATTTATATGCCTGGTAATGGCAGTTAAAAATGATTAACTCTGTGAAATTTGGAAAAACCAGACAAACAAAATACTGCTCTAAGAAATTCAAAATCACTATAACTACAGAGCATCAATCACAACTCAACTTTGATAAACTACTTAACAGTAGTACACAGAACTAGAGCAGCGACAGAACAAATGGCAATAGCTGAACAACTCATACGGATAACTGCATAACAAACCAGAGAAGTGGTACTGAGCAGTTATCAACAGAATCAGAAAGAATACTAATAACCGCTCACAGTACAGGAGAAGTGGTACTGAGCAATTATATATATATTATATATATATATTATATATAAATATATATATATATATATATATATATATATATATATATATATATATATATATATATATATATATATATATATATATATACACACACACACACACACACATATACACATATACACACACACACACAAGATAGTCAATCAATATTTCCTATAAATGTGTACATACCATCTGATCCGCTTGTTGGGTATCAGCTGCTACTAAAAACCATTCGATATCTAATGTTCCAACATCCTCTGGTGCTATTTTAAACTTGCAATCCAGAGTAATTTTTCCACCTTGAATTCCTTCAAACTTAAACTCTGATGGATCCAATTCCAGCGCATTGGAAGAAGCTGAAAAGAAACAAAGTCAGATACTATGAGTAATATAAACACGGATATTTACATGTAAACCACACACATTTAATGACCCATTTTTTCCACAAATATCATCAAAGTCTTATTGTCTGAATTTGACCCAATACTGCCATTAGCCTCTATTCTAAAAAACACTTCTGCTTTTTCACTATCTGCAGTGGCATCCAATTGCTCGGGTACCACTTGTGCTAATAACACCTAGAGAGTTTGGTGTAAGGTAAAAGAGTGGATGTATAGGACAAAGCATCGGAACATGGCTTCCCAACACCGGGGTCATGGGTTCAACTCCAACTCGGGCCATAGTTGTGTGGCGTTTGTATGTTCCTCACATGTGTAAGTGAGGTTTCCTGGATTCCTCCCACAGCCCAAAAACATACTGATCGTTCATTGGCTGCATATTCTCTGTACAGCGCTGAGTAATATGGGAAACTGACAGAATGCAGCCTTGATTGTTACCAATGATGCAGACAGAATTTTTCATGGCACAGGACGAAGGGGCAGAGCATTAATTACTTTTTGCCATACCACTTCTCCTGCAACTGAATACTTTGTACAAAATGTCTTTTCCTTAGTGGTTTGGTACCACTAGCTGTAGGATTACCTCTTTATAGTCAGAATACATAGTGATTTGGTATTTGTATTACATCATTACTTATTGGAGCAATTGTTTGGTACTAGTAAAATGCTGTAATACTGACACAGACAGTGACATGTTAATGCCAGCTTGCAGAGAGTATTTAGTTGCAGATTTGCATAGTAAATGGAACATTTCACATTCCATTCAGAATGCCATGAAATTTATAAACCTGCTCAAAAAAGTTCACCTGGACAAACTCTGAACATATTCTCAACCAATTAGAGGGAGGCTGCCATGATTGAAACAGAAACAGTTTATTCATTGTGAGGGCAATACTTCTACAGCCACTCAGTTAACTGTAGGCCATTGATTCCCAGCTGGAATCAGGACACAAATGTAGAGGCGATATATTTAAAGGTCTTGAAAGAGGGTTGACAAGAGTGATGAGAATAGCAGTTTATAACGTTTAAAAAAAAACCTATAAACTACTCTTTTTAGATGTAATATATTCTAAAATAACTGCTAATGTACCATTTACAGATGCTCAACATTATTGAAATAAAAAGTAAAAATAAACATCATGCTGTAAATAACATTGTTCCTAAAATACGTGCAATGGGAATAAAGTGCTTAGCATATTGGCAAATAACCACATTCTATTATTTCATTTTATGGAAGCGATAAAAAAACCAAAACATATTAATAAGGTATAACTTCCAGTTAAGTTTATAATATACTATAATATAATATACTAATTGTGCCTATTACAGGGGAATGTAAATACGAGACCATGTCTGAGCTAATACTATATACAATCTATGAGGAATCTTATCTGTCAAGACAGGAGGGAATCACATTGAGTTAAAACTCCCCTGACATATTTTCAGACCCTTGACCTGTCCATTAATGTAAGACTGAGCTCCCTATTTCATTGGACTGTTCCATCATCATAAAATTACCATGCATCAATAAGACCAATAGGAGGGCTTGGAAGGAAGATCAGGGGATTCTGAAATGGAATCTTGCAGACTATAATAACTCTGTAGACCCTAACGTGCCATAACAAGATATTTGCATTAAACAAATGGGCTATATAAAGTTCATGCCTATTTAAATTAATAGCGCCAGGTCTCTCTTGCACCTCTGAAGAAACGAGCAGTTCTATTTGAAGAACTAAACACAAGTAAATAAAGCCATGATTCTGTTTTGTATGCAGTCATTCAAGATATTTAAATAAGTCATAAAGACATTTGTGGCTTCTCCAAAGATCTCTGGCTTTAGACCAGTAATTTAAGCACCACTATACTTAATTGAAGCAGGAACAGACTTCGCTCTGAATCACACTAATCCAGTATAAGGGAGGGCTGGCAACTTTTGGGCTGATAGTCAAGCACAAGAAAGTGGCTCTTGTAGCCACAACAGACAAATGGGCGTTGTAAAAACGGTTGTATGTCTAATGTGGACATCGTTTTAAACAGCCAATGAAATATATGGATAATGGTTTCATTTAAAGAGCTGTAATCAGTATAACAGACACAACACAGACCTATCAGTATTTAATGCAGAAAACATTCACCAATCACTATGCTGGACCCCCAGTAGCCTGCGCAGTTCAGTACATAGTTTGTTGGGTTTGCTCTAACTAATGACAAACTGGTTTGGTGGGGAGAAAAGAAAGATCTGTTTTTGTGATGACAAGGTATTATCTTGTAACAATGCTGAAATAACCAACATTCAGATGTTCTAGGGCAGGCCTGTCCAACCTGCTGCCCTCCAGGTGTTGTGAAACTACAAGTCCCAGTATGCCCTTCCAGCTATCAACTGGTTGTCTGCCGGCACAGCATGCTGGGGCTTGTAGTTTCACAACATCTGGAGGGCCGCAGGTTGGACAGGCCTGTTCTAGGGCTTCTGAACATCTTCTACATCAGACAGAACTAGTCTTAAAATTAGAGGGTAACTTTACACATAAAGGTCATTTTTGCAAAGTAAATGCCCTACCTAGCTAGTTTTATTTTAAAGATACACTTCCTAACAAAGTGCATCTAACACCTTGCAGACCATCAAAGATTACCAATCCACCAAGTTCAAATTCCATATACACCCCTGCATTACTTTCCCATAGAGTACCAACAGTTTTGTGCGCTACAGATTTTAGCATCTGAGACACCAAGAGATGCAGCAGAGGTGGGAGCTGAATCCATAGGAGGCATACCAGATGGCTGCAACTGGTCTGGCTCATACTGGTTGTTTAGGTTCATTGATATATGCCCACACTCAACCTTCACTTCACATACTGCAGTCAGTGGGAAGTTGTGATTCTATTTTGGTGGGGGGAGGTGCTGAAGATTCTCAAACAGGTTACGGTTATTTGTCATGCCAATCACACAATGTATTAATTTAATGTGTGGGCAAAATCAATGGTCAGAGGGCACGGTATGGTTCTTATTTCTTATTGATACTAGCAGGCTGCTGATAGCAAGAGGGCACAAAAAGTCTTAGTCAGATTCCTTAATTTTGCAGGATTTGAGAGGTTTTGATGAAAATTCAAAAATATTGGGTCACTTGTGTTTGTTTCGTTTTCTGCACTTCCCTGTAATCATGAAGATCTTAATTAGAGCCACTTACTTTCTATCTCTTCCACAAAGATCCTCTCTAAATCTGGGTATACACTACAGAAATTTCAACCAACTTTTTATGCCAAGAGATTTTACATGCGATCGATGGTCCGATCGCTCGGTCCATGGACTGCATACACACTAGCCTTGTTTAGGACAATAAAGGGAAGAGCGGACGTCCCTTTAGTGACTTTTTACAGCCATGTTGTCGTGAGCAATGACTAATTTCGTACTCACTGTTGTGGATCGGTCGGAAGTTTATACACACTGCACAGCGGAAACAAGATTGGAACGAAAATATTAAACGGTACGACCAACCAAATGAGGCGACAATCGTCCATTTGGGCAGACTTTCGACCATCGTGTCACTGCACACACTGACCCGACTTTTGAACGAGCGGTCGTATGTCGGCTGATTTAGCCGATTATTGGATGAAAACTGTGTAGTGTGTACCCAGCTTAAGGTTGTAAAAGTATGAATACCCACGCATGGCAATAGATGTATTGGCCATGTTTCTGGAATTATGACCAACATTATTGGATATATATTGATTTTTAGCAATCCCCAACAATATTTGTTAGAAAGTGCAAAGCTCTTACATAGACCAGGGAATAGATGCAGGGAGTGTAGACCTCAGGAAAGGGGGACTGAAAATGAGATTACAATAACAAAAAGCTGGTAACATCTTCATAAACACAGATTAAACATCACAATAAGATTCTGTCCAGAGGTTTGTCAGGTAAGTGGACAGTGAAGGATCTATGAGCTATGAATACGTCACTATGGCACACCTGTACAGTGGAGAATTCAGCAGCACAAATGACGAGAGCTCACAATAGAGCGTTTCTTCCCTCTTGTAGCTGCATTTCCTGGTATAGATTTCACTTACACTTCACTTCCTGTTTAACCCCTGAATAAATCCTAATAATGACTTATTCAAAAACAAAATCATGACAATGCAGTCTAGCCTCAGCTTTTGCCTTAAGGAAATCTTCTAATGGAAAAAGATGCAAGTGATCAGCGAGCAGAGACTCATCCCCCAAGATTCTCAGACTACATAGGACTGCAAAATATTTCTTTTACTATCTAATACCAAATCATGAGCAAGATGAAAGCAAGATACATTATTATTTCTGGCATCAAAGCCCAACTTCCACCACTATTTGTAAGAGGACCATGTGAAATGAATAACATGACCTGTAAAATACTGCAAACCAACGGATGTAAGTGGAGCTTGGTTATATAGGTGTCAAGATCACTACACAGCAAATTGCTGCAACTACTTAGAAGTACTGTTTAGCTAATCTTCAGGTTCCCTAGCAACACAGAGCGAAGACCTCGCTCCACCGGGATTGTTAACAAACATCTCATCCGATACACTATGCACCACAGAGAGAACCAAGAGACAATACAGCTGTTATACAATGTAAATACTGCACCAAGGATAACTAACATGAATCACCATTAACCCCTTAATGCAAAATGACATTTACAAACTTCACATATAACACTGCCATATTGCAGACTTCTGTTTATAAATGTGACAGGATGGGCTGCCTATGCCATCCTGTCTGTTGTGGCTGGGCTTACTTTGCCACTGTTCCCTTTCTTTATCCCAAATGCGCCTTCGCCGTAGTAGGAGTGGCTTACAATGCTGCCAGCACTGGACTCATTAACGACATCCAGAACCATGTTCCTTCTAGGTAACTGTCGCTGCTAGTGTACTCCCTTGCTGGTGCACCTGGGCTGGTACCCCTGACCTCTTCCTATAGATCAAGGGTGCTGTGGATGGATCCCATCACACTGACCAGAGGTGCAGGAAGAGGCAAAGTGTTGGTACTGGAAAGCTGGATCCAAACCTTAGAAGAGCCGGAAATGGATTAGATTTGGGTCTAATCTGTAGGCCACTGGAAATACAGCAGGGGAGACGTTGTCAAAGCAGGATCTTGAAGCAAGTGATGTTTATTCGCTCAAGTGTCCTGATAAGGACAGTTCACTCTGGTTGAAGGTACCAGTGATCAGAAAGGAAGATGGAACAATAATGATGCATTTCAGTACAAACCAGTGGTGTTTTATACAGTTTTTGGACACAGCCTAGCAGGGGTAGGCCAGCCCCCTGAACTCTTTGCTGGCCCCAAGAAGTTAGAGTTATTTTTAATATCAGGATGCAATAAAGTTTCCCAAAACATGGATTTAAATGCAATGCAAAGTTAACAAAATTTAAACTAATCTGCTATATTCCAAAAACTGCTATGTGCATTATACGGACAAGATCCGAGAGGCAGGATACAAGCCACACAGACAAAAAGGCAGCGCCGCCGCCCCCTCCTGCTGTGTATACAGGCTGAACAGACGTGTTGGCCACTGAGATGAAAAGGTCTAATTAACATGAGGGACTTTCTTTAGAAAAGTTATAGAAATCCAATCATGACATCCTGTCTCAGAAGTTACAAATCACTACCTCAGAGATGAATGCTTTTCCTATACAAAGTGCCACACGATATAAATAAAATAAGTACATTTCTAACACAGTATCAAGAATCAGTACATTTGCAACAATATTTCCTTCACATAAATTTATACCATAAGTTATTTATAAGTGATCCAGCCACAATAAACTTCATCAAGAGGGGAGGGGGTGACTTCCATCTCAATGCCAGCCATCAGCGCAGAGATGGGGCGATTAGTTCAGTTCCTGGCCCCATCATCTATACAACCAGTATTCACACACTGTCACAGGAAATCCCAATGCAGTCCTGTAATCTCACCAGGGCATCAGACCTGGGCAGTGATGGAGATAGCTGAATCAGCAACCACATGCAGGGCATTACCATTAGATCAAAGCCGACATGTACCCATTAGTAACTTATTATAGTGACTAATAGGTCCACTTTTATTGCAAAAGTTTCTACCTTCTATAGCTCCATAAGACCCTTAAACATGTTTGGTATCCCGTTACTTGGAAGAATTAGATGAATACATTTTCTGAGTATAATCTGACTACATAACAAACGTACAGATTTCCTTTAGGTGACAGATACAAAATAAAAAAAAGTTTAATTTCAAAATTTGCTTCTGTGGCTGGCTTTAATTTGGCTGCAGACAGCCACTACATGAACCACCAAAGCATATGTAACCCTATAGGATTTACACATTATATGGTGTAATTTTCAATGATTATTCATGTATATTTAAAATTCAGCCCAATTTGTACAGACAATAACAATTGTTGTGTGTGTGAGAGGGGGGGGGGGGGGTGCTGGGGGTTTGCCATGCCTTTCTTTTAAACAAAACAGTGGAATGTCAGGGTAACACTGAACAATGTATTTTACATTAATTTTAGCTGTTATGCTTTTAACAGTATGCAGTCAAATTCAAAAGACAATATCAGCCCCAATCCAAACTACAATAAACAATACTTGTAAGTATTAAATGAGTCCGCTAACCACTCAACACAACTATTATACTAAATGATTACTACAGCACTAGTGCATAATTAAAAACACCCTTGTTATGTAGGATCATAAATTAGCAAATCCATTTACCCTAGAGACTGAGTTGTACAATGTCTCAGGTTTATCTTTCCCATTTAATACTATGTTCTCTTCGAATACACTCAAAGACTGACAAAATTAAACTTGAAAGCGACACAGTTGTCATTGATGGGACGGACAATGGAACACAATCTGTGCAGCTCTGCAGTACACCAGCAGAAACACTGCAGAACTTGCAACTATATGAGCAACAGATGAAAAGAGGGACTTGGAAAACTATTGTACTTCAATAATTCAGTTGTTGTTTAGTACTGCAACCTGGTATGAGACATGAAAGTGATAACTGTAATTATGTGTAATATTTAGCTTTTAAAGCAGAAAATGCAATCTTTGGGGTAGTTTGTATTTTGAAATGACATTATGTGCAAACAGTGGTTAGGAAGGAGAGATGAGTACATGATAAGTACTGTCAGTGCTATCTCTTACCCTAGGAGTCTGGAGTGAATATCAGTACTTAGATTCTGTACTCAGATGAAACATGAAAAAGGCAGCTGAGCACTTGGAATCTACTAAAGTGCATCTGCAATGACTCCATATCACAATGATGCCATCTAGCTCAAATACATATGTAACTCTCAACTGCAGCAGCAGACGTCTTGTGCTATTGGGAGAAAGCGATAATCTTATCCATCCTGGGTGATCACACTTGCTATATGTTAAATACACTATTCATACCCATTGCAAGATCAATACACAATCACATAATTATCCACTTTATTTTCATCACTTATCTGTGAAACATGTGAACATGGGATATGCACAGATGAATCAATCTAATATTGCAGCGAAGCCACCATCAGAATACAGACCGACACTGGATAAGCCCTGCTCACTCCACGTCTGAAGTAGGTTCGGAACAAAGAGCAATTTCAATCAAAACATCTAATGTATAAAATTTTAAAAAGATAAATGATGTTTATTAAAAACATCAGTTATGTTAAAAGCTTTGATACAAATGTTAATTGAATGACACTTGGAGGTTGTTATGGGTGGGTGAAAGATGGATGGATCTGCAGCCCTCCATGTATCAATAGTTTACAGGTCTGGTTTTTGTTTTGTTTTTTTTTCAAATCCTCATTCACAATGGAGTTTTATTGTCATGGAAACTACCTTGCTCTGCACATGTTATGTATCAGCCTAAGCAGCGGTGGAAAAATATTCAATAAATCTCACATTTGGCCTATAGTTCCTCAATTTCCCGAATGCTTAACAGATCATGAATGCATCAAGCAGCATTCAGCCGCAGCACGGCCTGACAGTATCACTGGTGTAGAGCAATCAGTGTGTACTTACCCCGAGGCTGCTCACAGACATTAATATTGAACTCCACTGAAAGAGGAAGGAGGCATTACAATAATATATGCTTATTGGATGTGTACCGCCTAAATTACAATTAATTACTGAATGTGTACCAGTTGTGTTACAATTGATGTACATGTATTGTGTGGCTCTAGTAATCGATTACAAATAGTGCCAGATGTGTACAAGCTACAGACAGGAGTTCCTATTATTGCAGGTAAGTGGGAAGAAGTTATCACTTATAGAAGGTGTAATTGCATCCCTGTATACAGATTTATGTGCATACCATGAGAACATTAAACAAGTCACTGTGTTACATTGTACAAAATAGGAGTCACATCTTCACATTTGTTTGGAGTGATACAAGTGTAGCAAAACTACCAATATATGAATAGTATAAATTGCTAGAAAGTGCGACTTGTAGAGAGAGGCGTTAATATTACCCTTAAAGCCTGGTAAGAACATGGACACTGAAAGCCCCCCAAAAATAATGCAGTTATGTAAGTGTTGGACCTGTACAAACACTTTCTGACAAGCTTGTGCTTTCCAGCATTCACACCCATGAACGCTCTGTACAATATATTCTATGGGAGCTCTATGGTGCTGCTCAATAAGCACATAGTACATCACGGTGCTCGGAGAATGCACTCCGAATGCTCTACTACAAGAGGACAAAATACAAGGTTTTGCCTATGCATTTAACAGCCATTTTTCAGAAATCCCAGTTAAATGTTTGTATTTCAACAAAACATAGTAAACACGTTACTGTAAGGATCATTAAAGTACCATATCAATCTCAGAAGGCCAGATTCAGCGTTTGATATCGTACGTTTCATACCACCATCAATATCTTTACTCATTCCAACCGTACCACACCACCGGCAGCTGGACAAATAATGGCAGAAGTCAATGACTGCTTTAATAATGGTAGCTGGCCGCACACTTTTCCCAACCAACATCTACAATTGTTATTCTGCTACCTTATGTATCAAATATTTCCCATATCTCTTATATTATAAACTTGCTTGGCAGGGCCGAGCATGGCACATCATTGATTTGTATCTTGGTCCACCCAACGTAGAGTGTTGCATAACAGGTCCACTCTTTATAACTAAAGGATACTAATAATTGGCTGACTGAATGCTGGTCTGGACCGGCTGTCATTCTGGGCTCACACGTCATAAGATTATCAAAACATTAGTTCCAGAGAAGCCTAGTGAAATCTTTAATAACCAGACAGGAAGTTCCTCCTGCATAGAGCAGTGATACCTGGCTAGGTAACCTGTGGTAGTTCTATCCCACTGCTACTGTAAAACAGTCGTCTCATTTCCAGGCTCTGTTTTGCTTGCATGTAACAGAGTCTCACTTAATTTAAAAATTATTAGTATAGATTGCCATTACCAGGCAGGTATAATAAATGTATATATAAATGTCAATATATAATGTCAACGACCGGACTAATCTGGCAGATAACAATTAAGCATAATAAAACGAACACATTGTATTCAAATCAATCGTCTGCCAAGGCAAAGGTAAGACAGGGCTGTAGTTAATCCTGTAACACAACATACTCACTATACAACTATATTTTTCTGTGAAGTTAATCAAGTAATAAGTTCACCAAATGTTTTCCTTGTATTCCAGATATAATATATCATCTCAGGTAAAACAAATCAAGGTGAAAAGTATTATTTCAGCATTTCATATAAATTAGTAGTCAAATATTATTTTAGACCCATGTTGAACCAATCGCTATGTTTCAGAAGTGCACCAATACTTATAGCACACACATTCATACCGCCTGTGTATACAACTTCAGCATTACAAACTGTACAAACCAAGTATGCAGTATAGAAAACAACTAAAAGATTATTCCGCTCACTATAGAAGTTACACAATAGTGTTAAACATGTGGCATATCTGGATGATCTAACATTTCATAGGAAACAAAAGAAATCCGGAAGAGGGACCTGCTGACTGTCCAAAACAGACAGCCCGATGATGGACATTTCCCCAATAAAATACAGGTGACAACTAACCTTATGTACAGACATAAATAGATTGTAAGCTTGTGAGCAGGGCCTTCTCACCTCTCTGTCTGTTTTACCCAGTTTTATTAGTTTATTATGTTTGTACCCAATTGTAAAGCGCTACGGAATATGTTGGCGCTATATAAATAAATGATGATGATAAATGATGATGACATACAATGATATGATTACAGACTAATTATACCTCATTTAACAAGACTGCCCAAAACATTCACAGACCAGATCATTTATTTATAGTCATGATAATAGAAACAGGGGGGGGGGATAAACACTTTACAGAACTAGGAATGGAACTTCAATGAAAGATAAATTAACTTACTGAAAAACATGGTGCAAATATAGAGGTTTGTAATACATAGAAATCAGTTATTTGCATTCATTAGGATTGTTTGTGTCAAACAGATTAGAGCCAAGATCTGATTGGCTATTAACCATTTATGGTATTTGAACTGTTATCTATCTAACTGCCTAAAAGTTATGTACGTTGTATGTATACCAGTGGTTCCCACACTGTGCACCGTGGCTCCCTGGGGTGCCGCGTTGATCCCACAGGGGTGCCGTGGCCAGGGCCTGTGGCAAGCAAGGCAGGGGACTAATTGGTAATTATTAAGTTATTTTGGCTTAGGGGTGCCTTGAAAAAAATCATAGAGACCCTAAAGGTGCCTCAAACTGAGGAAGTTTAGGATCCACTGATGTATACAATTAATACAACAGTTTGTTTAATGAACCTGGCACAGGGGAAAGACCAAATCTAGAAGTAAAAAAAAAAAAAGGAATTAATTGTAGCAATCATGTGTACAAGTGTTAAGCTGGCTACACACTGCAGGTTTTTCAACCAACTATCGTGCCAATCACACGATAAACGGCCGTTAGATCAGATATTGCATTCGTGTGTACACTCCCACAGTCATGTTTTATTGTTCCAACGCACACCCCATGGCTTCATTTCATTTTATGCACAGACTAAAAATCGCTATCAGCAATGGAACGATGTCGGGCAAATGTGGCAGTGTGTATGCCAGTGGATTCCAAACTTTTTCAGTTCAAGGCACCCTTAGGGTCTCCAAAATTTTTTCAAGGCACCCCTAGGCCAAAATAATTACCAAGTAGTCCCCCCACCTTGCTCAACACTGGCCCTGGCCGAGGCACCCCTGTGAGATCTCTAAGGCACCCCAAGGAGCCTAGGCACACAGTTTGGGAACCACTGGTGTATGCACTGACTGCCAGCAGTGTAGGCAGATCTCTATAGAGCTTGAGGAGTCACCATCTTTCAGCAGATGGTTATAACAGATGAAGATCACAAATCAGAAGGTAAATTGTGTAGGGGTGTACAAATAAATCTGCATGCTCATCTGGACTGTCAGTCGTAGGTAAAATCATTACAGATATCGCATCTGCAGTGATTTTCTGTAGTGTCTAACCAGTTTTAGTTGAGAGACTCAAATTCAAACCGGTTTGAAATGTGATGAAAAGGCCACAAACTTGTTTGCTGTAGTGTTGGCTCCTTTAATGTGGTTCGGAGTTCTGTCCTCGAATGGTCAACCTCAAAATCATATCAGCGGTTAGAAGTTTGCATTCACAGCTTAAAGAGGTTAAAATGAACTATAAATGTTGCCTGCTCGAGTGTAACTGGCTGCATTTTTTAAATAATTTTAACTTTGTTTTCAATGTCAACAGCAAACATTATGGTTGAATTCAGCGTGTGCATGAAAAACAATTAAAAATACTTTACAATATAGCAATTGTGCTGGAACATGGTCAAACCTGTTTGCCTTGCTTTAATTTTGCAAGTTTGAGAATTACATGCAAATCTAACTTTTAGACATGACTGACAAAGCATTTCAAGAACCATATCTTAAAAATTTGGTACTAGTTAAGAAGCTGGAAGACTAATCGCATGAAATCACAACAAGTATCTCCCATGACAGGCACTTCTGTTATTACAGCAAGTATAGTAAGTCAAAGATCCAGTTTATTTCCTTATAAGAACTAGTGTGCTCTCCTTTGTTAAAGTACTGAGCAGAAATTTTAGATTTGAGGGTCACAAGGGAGGAATCTAAATGTCCCTCTACAAAGGGCTCTTAAATAAGCCCAAAATGTGGAGCTTCATGTTGTAGGTGAATACAGAGTAGTATTTAGTTTATATATTTATGGCATGTAAATATTCAGACTGAACCCCAACAGCAGGGCAGGAGGTGAACACAAGAAGTTTTGGAATACCAGTTTCTGGTTGGTAATGAATTGTGTACAGTTTCTGTGAAAACCATTTTACATGCCTTATCTATGCTATGGGTGACCTAACGCAGAATGCTCTACACTTTGATTTGTAGACCAGAGAAAGATAAGACGTGCCTGGTAAACAGTCTTATTTAGCCATTTATAGGCTCTGAAAACAGATTTGCATTTCAAGAAAAAAAAATCCCCACAACTCATAACTTGACACATCTGAGTATCAATGGTGTCAATAAACCTTTATATACATTGCTGTTAGCGCCTACACTCCCTGCTTGTGGCAGCGAATTCAATTTGCTGAATTGAAGGAGATGCTAAGCTAGAGGAGACGTGACAAAAATACCTTGAACCAGCATACATGAAAATACATTAAAACATGGCCAAAACCACACTGCACATGGTTGTTCAAGTCTGTAATAAAAATGATCTTCAATTAAACAGCCTAATAAGTTGTGATAACCAAATCCATGTGTGGAATACCTGCAGCACTCACTGGTATGGTGCAGTGACAAGTGATATCACTGTGGTGGGGAACAGGATCCTGCAAGCAGTCAAAGGTCATGTATACCTCTACAGACGTCTTTTAAGGCACCGAAAAAGGCCTCAGCGTAGAGGGCGCTTTCAAAACACTAGAATCTACTAGAAAATGGGGTTTAATGAACACTTTGGTGAACTCTCATTCTGTATGGAGGGCAGACAGTGGTGGTCTCTGGACATGAGGTGATAGTAGGCCCATGTTTACTGTAAGTGTCCATGTACACAGATTGACAAACACACAAAGAAACCTACTTCGGCATCTAAAAGACACACTGTGTATGCCTTATCTGCAATATTGTGTACAATGCCTAAAAATCAAATAGGTGGACTGTTCTACTGATCCTAGCAAGCACAAACCAAAGTTTAGGTGGAAATTATCATCATCACCATTTATTTATATATCTCCACTGATTCCGCAGCGCTGTACAGAGAACTCACTCACATCAGTCCCTGCCCCCATTGGAGCTTACAGTCTAAATTCCCTAACATACAGGCAGACTAGGGGTCAATTCCTGATAGCAGCCAATTAACCTACCAGTATGTTTTTGGAGTGTGGGAGGAAACCGGAGCACCCGGAGGAAACCCACGCAAACACAGGGAGAACATACAAACTCCACACAGATAAGGCTATGGTTGGAAATTGAACTCATGACCCCAGTGCTGTGAGGCAGAAGTGCTAACCACTGAGCCACCGTGCTGCCCATAAACACTCTAAGCTACTGAATTCACTTCCACTTGTAACTGGATGTTAGGGCTCAGTTAGTTTAACAAAAGCATCTGTAGAGCGCCAAGAGCCACTGCCCATTGTTAACAACCAGTAAAGGTAACAAGGCCTCTTTAGACACTTTTGTTTCAGGAATCACAATAAATAGGCTACACATTGTGTTGTAGTTTCACCGTCCACAGTGATAAAATGGCAGATACAGAGCATTTCTTTTCACTAGCAGATGTGGGTGTGAGACTGGAAGGGGGCTTTATTTGCATTTAAAGACACTTATTTTTTTAATGAAGGTTTCTGCAAAGTCGATCATCTTCTAGAAACGCAGTGGTTTATATTCTTGGCAAGATGATCAAGTGAATATGTAGATATGAATTTCCAGGCAGCACATACATCTTATAGTAAAGATAACAAACAGGCACTGAGGTTTGTCAGCACATAACACTGAGCTGCAGACTGAAAGTCAGCAGATACCCCCACACTGTGATAAGTTTAGTTCCATGAGTACAAAGGGCGCACCCTGCTACATGACAGAGGGAGTGCGATGAACTTCCCCATAACTTATTTCACAACACACACATCTTGGTGCGCATTCAGTGGCTGCAAATGGATTTACTACTTTATACAAAAAGAAAAAGAACGACTAGTAAAATCTACATAAATACAATCTGTCCAAAAAACAAAAAATACTTTATCCACAAGATCAAAGAAAAATGTTTTACTGGGTACAAGCCAACTGGCCCAAAGGTAACACATTCTTCTGTACATATATACTATACATATATACAGCGACAAGCAGCAGCTCTACTTCAAACAATACAAACTATGTGTTGTCATTTCTAGATAACACCAGAAACACAAATTGCAAAGTTTGATATTTATTTATTTTTCTTTAAATGAACTGCAAACATAAAAAAAGCACAAAAAAAACACCCTTCCCAAACAATCGCATAAAAGGTGGCCATAGTACATACAGATCAGCCACAGAACCTGTAAATATTTGAATAATGTCAGCTTTATAGTTTGCAACTCTGCTATTTAAGAGTGCCTGCCTCACTGCAAGAAGGAAAAAGGAAATGTTCTCTCTTCAAACTAAAAATGTGTCCTTAGAATGTATAGAAAAATAAATGTAATACACTCCATACACAATCTGTTATAGACAGCCCCACAAATGTGTTTGGTTTTTTTTTCCAAAACAAGGTTTTATTACAAATTAAATTAGTATTTCCTTAATGATATGACACCAACAGTGAGTGTGACTCTCTGTACAACAGCCAGATACATATACACACACATAAGGTAGAAAGATGCTGGCGATAACATTGCTGCTGCTGTGATATATTAGAAATGGCAACCTGTAGTTTGTATTTTTTTTTACACTAAAACATGATATAATTTAGGAAACTATACCAATAAAGTTATTCTTCCCCAACGTGGTCACACCAGCAGCTTACTGGGAAATAAAAGTGATCACACTGCTTAGAAACACTAATTCTCTCTCTGTGCAGAACATGTTTGCTAATAACGACAGATCATGCTTCGCTGGGTCTCATCTCATGCTGTAGAAAGGAGATTAGATAAACATCCATGAGACGCACTAGTACGAATAATTAAACATGGGTACTTGGAAGACTAAGGTAAACTACATTGCTTGAGCTGAATAAATAATTCACTGTGCCAGCTGGGAGTATCCCTTTCCATAAAGGTCAACAAAGGCCGTACATCTATACACAGATTAATATTTTCACTTTACACTGTATTAAAATAACTTGTTTTCAATCTCTATATTCAAGAAAAACATTTATGTTATTGTAACATCTTCCTTGAGTTAAATACAAACAGGATTGTTTTGCCAACATTGAAAACAATGTGGAATCACCAAAGTTTTTCTTTGATAAATTACAATTAATCCACAACATTTACTTCTTTGTAATCAATGAAATCCAGTTAAAGTTTTACAACAAGAGATGACACATTAATGACCAAGGACTCTAGAAGTTCCTGTAAGATAATAAAGCGCTTTACAATGCATGCCCCCACCAGCCCTTGCGTGAAGACCCTTTACTTTATTGTTTAATAGGATCAGGTCTAAGCCACCCTCCCCCAAATGCAACCCCCCAGCCAACATCTCTAACTGATGAGAAGATAGAGAGAAAGCGCATGGGACATTAAGGGAGGGCTGGTAACTTTCAGTTAAGAAAACAAACCCAGGAACATGGTACACCAATTTCAGACAAGAACCATTGCTTCATAAACCCAACAAGTCTGTCTTCCACAAGGCATCAAATCTATATCAGAACAGGTCACTCACTACCATTCAAAAAAAATACAACTTAACTTCCTTATGAGAACCAATTTGTATTTTATAACACAAACATCAAATGTTCTATGTGCAGCATCTGACCCTAAGAAAAACGCACTCTAAAAAGTAATATATTCTGTTTAAATGTGAGCTTTGAATGAGTGCCTTGGAAAACAATGATAAATGATGTGACTGCAGACAGCACAGAAAAGCAGGACGAATCATTTAATGTAGAGATCTATACATCACAGTACAACACTGTATATAAAAGGCAGAACATCCAGTTAATATACTATTAAAAGAAACAAACAACACCCCAATGTATAAACATATTTAACTTATAGCCACTAGTAAGTGGATAATGTTATACGACTATAACAGAAATAAGCATATCCCACTATGCAGTGTAATACAAATAGATATTACTTAAGAACAGTACATTACATAAGCCCGATTTAGTGCACAGATCTAGTGAATGTGTATTATTAAAGGCATTACATATTACACATTATATACAAGTTAAACCACTGAGCCTGGAGTCAATGGCACAAAGCGATAATAGCAGGACAATAGTGAGTGGCTATGACAAAATATATATATATATATATATATATATATATATATATATATATCTCACCAGGTATAGTAATAGGACAGTATAACAGTACAACGGTAATCAGATATTACTTTAAAGAATATGACATAGGGAGTAAGATTGCTAATTTGAAGCACCAAGTCTAACAATGCGGGTGTTGGTTATAGACGAGTGACCCGATTTTATCCACACGGGTGTCAGGCACATACGGGTGTGACTCGTTTCTATCATTATGAGTGAGGACGGGTGTGACCCGGTTCTATCATTGCGGGTGAGCCCTGGTCCTAGCAGGAGGAGGTGTCAGGTATACAGAGTGACCCCCGGGCACTTACCCCAGCACAGGCACAGCAGGAGGATCCGCACAGCCATCCTCGGTGAGGTGTGTACAGCCCTGTGTGTCCCCGCTCACTATCACAGCCCTCCTCTGTGGGCGTCGGGTGTCCGGGTGTGGGGAGACGCGGACTCTCTGCTGCTGCCTTCCAGCTCTGCCCACCGAGCAGCAGGTGAATCGTGACGTCACTTCCGGGCGGACACTCCTCACTCTCCCCCCCACCCGTCCCATAGAGGGAGAGTCAGCCGCACCTGTGCACCAGGGTTACCTGAGCGGGGGACTACAAGTCCCGGCATGCTCTGCCGGTCCTTAGTCCCCAGACCACAGGGTTCTAATGCCTGGACGTGCAGGCAGGGCATGCTAGAACTTGTAGTTCAGCAACAGGTGAGCTGCATGTGGGCTCTATACACCTGCTACACAGGTATTATTATTAGTATTATATGGAATAAATGCTATAGAAAACGTGTGTAAGGAAGCACCTAGCCTTTTACTGACCTCCGTTGCCTTAGATACTGAGAGGTGAATCTCCTTCATGTTTATGTTATCTGTGCAAGATTTATTTTGAGCCTTAACTTGAAAAATGAATCATTATCACATGAAAGTAAACTGCTACCCTCTTCAGCTAACGAGACGTGGGTGTATTGAGAAAGAAAACACATGATCAGTGATTTGTATGGAAAGGTTACAGATAGTCTTGCAGTTGGAATCATTATTTCTATAGCCTGAGGCCTTTTATTTTTATTATTATTATTATTTCTCAGTATAAAATCCCAGCAGTTAGAAGCAAGCAGCACCACCTACTTGGCTTTCTGGATGCATCAGAATCTACTAACTTGATTTAGCAGCAAGTATGGAATGCAATTAGCTTTATATATAAACTGCAATAAGAAAATGTGAGATTATTGATTCTGTAGTTTTCGGTGCAGATCATGTTTCTGTGCATAATATAAGATATGAGTTAGAGTGCGTGTCCGTGTTGGTTAAATGTGTTTCCTGAATACATCCGTTATCTATAGAAAACACCTTTTCCTCAGTAGTCTGCAGAATTCATATATATAATATTCCAAGTGGAAAACAATAATAATCCCCAAATTGTTAATTTGACAGATGAAGCAGCTTTAATTGTAACAGTGGAAAATGGCGATAGTTGCACCGTGTGCCTGGTGTTTCAAGTCCACTCATTGTATGTGAGGAGGTGCTGCCCATACAAAAGTTGAACCAAAATGTTTTATTTATGTGTTAGCAGCTATTTATATAGCTCCAACTAAGCAATTTACAGGGAATAATTAATCATTCACATCAGTCCCTGCCCCAATGAAGTTTACAATCTACATTCTCTAACACACAAAGAAACACGGATGGGTAATTTCATCAGCAGCCAGTTAACCTACCAGTATGTATTTGGAATGCGATAGGAAACCGGAGCACCCAGACAAATCCTATGCAGACATTTGGAGAACATAAAAATTACACAGATAGGGCCATGGTCAGATTTGAACCCTAGCGCTGTGAGGTTAACATTTTTCATGACGAAAATTTTCACTCGGATTTGATTTGCAATTAATATTTTTAAGGCTGGGTAGACACTACAGAAAATTTCTCTCCATACAACATCTTTAACAATTTTACAGAGAGAAAAAAAATATCCCGATCAGCATGCCGATTCATGTGTACACACTATACACGTTTTACAGGATTTACCTTCAGATCTGTGCTCTTCATCTGTCATAACCATGGGCTGAAAAGACTGATTCTGCACACTCCATAGAGATCTATGAACACTATGGATGGATCTATGGTCGTAAGTGCATACACACTGCAGAATTGGAACAACTTTGTTCCATCGTTGAGTGAGATTTTTAGTTCAACTTAAAAATCAAGTTAAAAGATACAATGTGCTTTGGAACGATGATCGTTCATGGTTGGAGCGTACACACTAATGCAATATTGGAGCGAACAGTCATTTATCATGTGATTGGCCCAATAATCAGCTGAAAACCCTGTAGTGTGCACCCAGCCTTAGAATGTTCTAAAATAACAATATAAGACATATGTTTGAGGTCTGTGTCACAGAGACAATCTGGAAGCTCCCAGTGGACCAGAAAATCAGGAAAAGCATGGATGCATTGCTAGTTTTCTCCTGTGTCATGGAGGTACAGTCTATAGTGGGTGTACTGTAAGTCTAAATAGATCTCACCACCCATTAGCATGCTCTACCAATTGTGGAACTACTAGCTCCAGCATACCAGACACGCTGGCAGTTGTAATTCCCAAACAACTGGAATGCAACAGGTTGCATAATGCTGGTTTGCTTAATCTGACTACAAATTTCCTCCCCCTTCCCCTCATCAAGTATTAAAATACTGCAAGGTGGTGGATGCTTAGAAAAATGCTTATGATGAAAGCAGCAGAAATGTCACATCAAAGTCCAAACTAATACCGCTTTAGGACAACCACCTGTATAAATTTTATGTTTCTCTCTGAAAGCAATGCTTTGTTTAACCTCAGTTATATCTCATATTAATCATAAGTGAGGGGATCTAGGGACTGTCTTTAGTCCAACACTTGGGGCTAGATTTACTAAACTGTGGGCTTGAAAAAGTGAATATGTGTCTATAACAACCAAGCAGATTCTATTTATCATTTAGGTAGTACATTCTACAAGATGACAGCTAGAATCTGATTGGTTGCTATATGCAACATCTCAACTTTTTTCAAACCCGTAGTTTTGTAGATATACCCCTTGGTGTGTTTGAAGGTTTTTATGGTATCGGTTGAAACGCCAAAGAAGAAGAATTCAAGATCTTGTACGGGGTAAGAATGTTGGGAATGAAAATTCATTCACTCAATATATGATAAAGAAAATACACAGTTTTTCAAATATGTGTTTTTACATATATGGCATATGTAACAATCATCTAGTCCTCTAGTCCCTCCCCCCACACCTACTTTGTCTAGTTTATTGGAATTATTATTGTAATGTGTCTGCGTATTTAAAATATTTATTCCTTGACGGTTTCTGCGCTGACCAGGGTTGTAAATGATTTGATCACAGCTAATACTAAAGGTGATTACTCTCTTCTAATTCTCCTGGATCTCTCTGCTGCATTCAACACTGTTGACCACTCTCTCCTCATACAAACGCTACAATCCCTAGGTCTTCAAGACACTGTCCTATCCTGGTTCTCATCCTACCTATCTATTCGCTCTTTCAGTGTTAATTTCTCGGGAACAACCTCCACTCTGCTTCCTTTATCAGTTGGAGTACCACAAGGCTCAGTCCTAGGTCCTCTGCTATTCTCTATCTACACCACTTCTCTAGGAAAACTAATAAGCTCTGTTGGATTTCAGTATCATCTCTATGCGGATGATACACAAATCTATCTATCCTCTCCTGATCTCTCAGCATCTGTATTGTCTCACGTTACTGACTGTCTTTCTGCCATTTCGTCTTGGATGTCTTCTCGCCAACTCAAACTCAATCTTTCAAAAACAGAATTAACAATATTCCCATCGAACAATAGAAGCTTCTTGCCTGACATTTCTATTTCTGTTGACAACATGACCATAAATCCCACCCTGCAAGCTCGCTGCCTTGGTGTAATCCTTGACTCGCAACTATCCTTTGTTCCCCATATCAACTCTATATTTACATCATGCTGCATACATCTAGAAAACATTTCCAGAATATGTACTTATCTCACACAAGACACTGCAAAAACTTTAATTCATGCACTCATCATCTCCCACATTGACTATTGTAATTCCCTCCTTACTGGTCTTCCCAAAATCAGACTTGAGCCCCTCATCAATGTTTATTTATATAACGCCAGCAGATTCCGTAGCGCTTTACAATGGGGAACAAACAGTGATAGAACAATACTAAGTAATACATACATACAGAGAGGTAAGAGGGCCCTGCTCGCAAGCTTACAATCTATGGGACACTGCAATCTATTTTGCACGCTTCTGCTAGATTGATTTTCCTTGCAAATTGTTCTTCCTCTGCTGAGTCACTCTGTCAGTCTCTACATTGGTTGCCTGTTTTTCAACTAATCCAATATAAAATTCTTCTACTAACCTACAAGGCCATCAACAAAATTGCACCGACATACATCTCCTCACTTGTCTCAAAATATCTCCCAACTCGACACCTCCGTTCTGCACAAGATCTGCGTCTCTCTTCCACTCTCATCACATCCTCCCATTCTCGGTTACAGGAATTTTTTCGGGCTGCACCCACTTTATGGATTTCACTCCCTCACACAATAAGACTTTACTCTAGTCTTCAAACCTTCAAGAGTTCTCTGAAAACCCACTTCTTCAGACAAGCTTATAATATTTCTCTACCACCCTCTTAGTCTCCCTTGGTTACCCTATTACCACCGTCTACACAGCTAACAAAAGGCAGCAACCCTCTGAGCAACATAGCTGTGTGACTGAGCATACAGCCCACTAAATACTTTGTAACCTTTGCATTCTAGCTGGACAACTATTCAATATGATGTAGCACTTACCCTTGTGTATCAAACCATTGTCCCATGGAGCTTGTGAGCAGGGCCCTCTTACCTCTCTGTATGTATGTATTACCCAGTACTGTTTTACTACTTTTTGTTCCCAATTGTAAAGCGCTACGGAATTTGCTGGCACAATATAAATAAATGATGATGATGATGATGCTTTCATGTTTGTATGTATATATGTATTCCACCACTGTGAACTGTAATCATTTCCTTTATTTAGTTACATCAATAATCAGAAGTCTGCAACAATAATGTATACATTTAGAAATTGTCTGAGCCAGAGAACAGAGTAGTGTTTTGCCAATTAAATGAATGGATTTCAATGACATATCACTGTTATTTTATATATATATATATATATATATATATATATATATATATATATATATATATATATATATATATATACCTTTTTTTTCATAGTTCTATAAACTGAAACAAATGTACGGACAAAAATCTATTTATCTGAACAATAAATATCTAAAACTTTTTACATCCCTTTTTATTATCGTGACAGATCGCACAGTAATGTTTTTTCAGTCAACAAAATGAGGAGCAGCAACGGATTAGGCACTAATAGCAAATCTTTGTTACTGCAAACCCCTGAGTCAGCTGGATCATTGTAATGGCAAATAATGCTCCCTTGTTAGAGAACGGCTAAAGTCTCCACTCCTGTCTGTCATGGCAATATCCCATAATTGGATAAGACATATCTAATTGAAAAACAGATGCAGTTCAAATGATCCCAGGTTCCCATGAAAAGTACAATATATTACACTGTAACATTTGACAGGAAAACAGGGAAAACAAAGCAGAGATGGAAGTTAAGAGATTTACACCCAGTTTCTTGCTGTGTTTAAGGGTTATGAGTACAAGTCACTGATTACTTTCGCAGACTAGACTGAAAGGACCCAACATGCCATTAACTTGCGCTATGAGCCTGGTTCTGTTATCAGTGTCCCATCATCGTACCTCCCTCCCATCAATTAAACCTTAGCAACAGGAAATGTCTTACACCTCAGTGACCAGACTAATTGTTTGAATTTTCTGGTGTGTCATGCACACCAGGAATGACTTAATAGAGCCATTTCACCAGAATGTGATAACCAATTCTATTTGTTTTTGGGGTTTTTTCAGCAACATATGTATGTAATCAAAGATAGACCAGCCTGTAGTCATTATGTTTATAGGAAAGGAAATTCATAAAGTCAAACTTGTTAGTTCCTGGTTTCTAGGCTGCTTACTTAGGAATATTAACTCAGCAAAAAAAAATGGCTGCCTCCCCTATATGTATGTGATGTTTACACTTTCAAGGTGACAATGTTGGGACATCCATTTTATGGGCTGAACCGGAGCCCACCTGACAAATATTTTCATACCTCCATACTGTTCTAATTTGGGTGTGAAATTAAGAGGGAACTGTCCAATTGGAGGGGACTGTCCCAGCAGTTGTCACATTTGTCCTTACGTTTGGGAAGTTGGCAGGTATATTCCCGCTCACCTTTGAGGCAATTTGGGGGTGGGGGGTAGGGGGCTGGTGATAGTCTAGCTTTAGGCACATGGATATACTCAATTTTTGTGAGCCCATAGATTGTAAGCTTGCGAGCAGGGTTCTCTTACCTCTCTGTCTGTATGTATTACCCACTAGTTTAAGTGAAGCCATAAGCTGAGGGCAATTAAAATAACGTGTTATACTTCATCAGCACTGACCATTAGGGGTTAAACATTTTTTTTGCAGCCAGCCAATCACTTTGTAGGGAGTGGTTTTGCAGGTGGTGATAAATTAACTTGGTTTGGTGGGCTGGCTCTCTTGGTTCCTGGATTTCAGATACCTCCCTCCCGCCCTACATAGGTTGGTTATGTTCCGATTTCATTTTCTTGTCTCAAGACAAGGCGCAGTAGGTAGTCAGCGACTAATCGAAGGTGCTGCCGTTGAATTGGCCGCACGTCACTGCCCCTTTTGCAGTAACCTGACTCTTGGGCCTCTGGGGCGGAGGATATCTTGTCGTACACGGCAATGTGAGTCCAGAAGGGGGGCAGTCGCGATGACGCCAAGTTTAGTACCTCCCAATGGTAAAGACTTGGGATTCGTTAAGTCTTGGGACAGCGATATTGAGATTCACCTTACGCTGTATTGGTTTAAAGATTGGTTGTTAGCTGACTGCTTCGCTCTCGTCGCCATCAGAGTTTTAAATAAAGTTTCCCACTAAATGAACTGCAACTTTTTTTGCCAAAATTATATCTTGTGTCCGTGTCGTTATTTTAGATAAGAAGGTTATCAAGTTTAACTGAAAGGTGTAAGTGTAATGATAAAAGGTATTAACACTGAGTATTTTATTGTTTTATTAACGTTTGTTCAATTGTAAAGCGCTACGAAAATTTGCTGGCGCTATATAAATAAAAAAAGGGGAATGGACCAATCCGCTCCAAGGTCCGGACAAACCTCAATTAAATATGTTTAATTATAATACATAATCTGAGGGGGTGCTCTCATAACTAGAATTATCTAGGAAATAACAAATACAGATGATAATAAATATCAACTGAACAAAGTAGTATGTGAGGCACCTCACATACTACTTTGTTCAGTTGATATTTATTATCATCTGTATTTGTTATTTGCTATATAAATAAATGCTGATGATGATGATGATGAGCATCTTGTCTCGATTTGGGTCAGACAATTGTTGGGAGCTATGTATTTATGAGGACTGATTAAGGGTTAAGCTGCACAAAATATTTTTAGTCACTTGATCACTGGTGATTAATCGCTAAACACCAATCACCCCTTCTTATTTTCATTTTGATTTTGTTTAAATTTTGGGGTCAATAAATCAATTGCAATTAATCATGTTGAAGTGCACAGTGTTTTCTCTGTGCAATAAATCTTACAATATTAATCTCAGAGACCATAAATCTCCCTTGTAGCTTGGGCCATGTATTCCGTAGGTATTAGTTTATAGCAAATTCGTGCTCATAAAAATGTCTGCGTGTGTGTGAGTGACAGATCCACTTTACACTTCCCCCTTCTTAACCAACACAAAATCCTGTATAAATAGTGATTGTAAATGAGATGTATTAAGCACATTTTCTTGTTAAGTAGCTTGTGCTGAAGAGTTCTCCATCCATGAGAACAGGTCTGACTATGTCAATAACTCAATTGTTCAAACAGAAGAAATCTGATTGTGGGAACAGTACAGGTAGTGAAATTATTAGATATTGGCAGCAGGGTGGCTTAGTGGTTAGCACTTCTGCCTCACAGTGCTGGGATTATGAGTTTGATTCCCAACAATGACCTTATCTGTGTGTAGTTTGTGTGGGTTTCGTGGAGCTTCGGTTTCCTCCTACACTCCAAAAACATACTAGTAGGTCAATTGGCTGCTATTAAATTGACCTTAGTCTCTCTCTGTCTGTGTGTGTGTCTGTGTGTTTGTGTATATGTTAGGGAATTTAGACTGTAAGCTCCAATGGGGCAGGGACTGATGTGAATGAGTTCTCTGTACAGCGCTGCAGAATTAGTGGCGCTATATAAATAGCTGCTGCTGCTGATGATATTGAACCAAATATGTTGACCTTCTCAAACATTGAAGAGGATGCCAGAAAGCATGTTTGGCCCAGGAGCCTACACTCCTGATGGAAGGGACTGAGTGTAACATTGCTTTCTCTGTGCTACTGATACATGAATAAAGGAAAAAGCTAGAAAAAAAAAAAAAAGTTAGCAAAATCTGTATTAAAAAAAACAAATAATATAAAATTCACTATGATACCTTAACAAAAAGATACTGACGTTTAGCCAGCAAATAGCACAAATGCTAAGGGGTTATCTCACATCTGATTGATTGAATGTTATGTTACATTGCAAGACTTGCGCTTTACAATATATTGAGAGTCATACCTCATTGGATCTGCTGTGACTGATCCTTGATTTATATCCTAATGTGATTTATGGGTGGAACATTCCATTTAATAAATGCTGCTGGTTTGGATATTTCACATGGGGGTGATTTAGAGTTGCACACAGGTTTGCAGACTTGTTCCCTAGCAAATGTGCAGATATGCAAGGTAAATACGTCCGCCTGCACTGCTCTTAATCGCAACTCTAAATATGGACATTACTGATAAGAAAGTTAGGAGTTGCGAGGCAAGCATAGAACCTGCACCTTATCAGGGGGGAGGGGGGCTGGTAATCTTGCATCTCCACATCCTTACTGTACTGTACTTGCAAGTTAATGGCCCTGATGTACCTATGGAAGCACAAGTGGCCACAAGTGTAAGATACATACAGCTCACAATACTGGTGCAAATTGGTGCAAATGCATTTGTGTCCAACTCTAAATCAGACACTATGGGGCATATTTAACAAATAATGATAGTGCACTATTGTGCACTTACCGTAAAATACACATCCCTCTGTGTGTCCCGCATTGCATTTCTTTTCGTTTTTGGGAGCAGTCACCATTCTACAGTATGGTGACTGCTCCCGGCCACAATCTAACAAGTTCCGAAAAAAATATTTTTTCGGAAACTTGTCATGTTAATGTATGCCAGCTGAAGCTGGTGTACGTTATCATAAATTAAAAATTTCAGTGCTGTCAGCTCTGCTCCGAAGAGCAGAGCTGGACAGCGCATGTGTGGAGGGATCACATGATCCCTCCCTGTCACTCACCGCTCGCTCTCTGCAACTATAGTTGCGATAGTTGCAGAGACAGAGCAGAGATGTTTGTGCGCATGTCCAGTTCTTCGAACTGCACATGCGCAATTGATGTATGAAGAGGAGCGAAGAAGACCTGGAGGAGATCCGGAGACATCGTATTTCCGAAGGGTCTTGGTAAGTATGTTTTTGTTAATCACAGAAACAGCAGTTTATCGGAACTGCTCTTTCCGTGTTCCGTTTTTCATAAATTTGAGAAATAGTTCAATCCTTATCACATGGATAAGGATTGAAAACTATTTTTCACTTTATGAGAAGATTGATAAATGTGCCCCTAATATTCATAGGCTGTGACATATATTGTACATATACTATATACTGCTATCTCCTCTTATTCAACAGTTATATTAGGTACCCCATAAGTTATTTAACCTAGGATACGAGCCTGCCAGCTGGGGTGTTGTTTTGTGTTCTTATTCTATGTGTTTCCCAATGAAATTATTAACCAGCTCAAAAAACCCATTGGCAGTAAACTGAATAGTTTTTTTATACACCCGGGGTAAAATATGTGTGTGAGTGGTAAATAATGATGTGTTTTGTTCTATGTTATTCACTCTAGAGCACACCTATCTGACATTTGACAGTGATTTTACTTTATGATTTATGTCGTTTACACAAACTTTTCTTATCCCCCAAAATTCCAGAACTTTATACAGCTGTAAATAATTTTGGTGCAGGCAAGTCAATCCAGTTTTATGTATGTATATCAGACTTGCCAACTCTCCCGCATTTTTCGGGAGACTCCCGCATTTTGCGAGAGTCTCCCGGGCTCCCGGGCGAGTGTGGCAATCCCCCGCATCTGGATAATTCTGCCCACTTCCTAGTGAAGTGGGCAGAATTAAGTCCCAAACGCCGCGATTCCCGGTGAATCGCGGCGTTTGGCCCCGCCACCCGCTGTCAAATGACGCATTTTGCGTCATCACGTCATGGGGGCAGGTCCAAAATGACGTCACTTGGAGCCCCCCCCCCCCCCCCCCCCCCCCCCCGTCACGCCCACCTCCTCTGCAGGCTCCCGGATTTCACCAACAGAAAGTTGGTAAGTATGATGTATATTAATCAAAATTTGGCTCTGTAATGCAGCCTTATTTGTGGGATCTGGTACAATTAATAAAGTAAATGTTATTGCCTAGATTAATATTTAACTTACACTGGGATTGTTATCTGTAGAAAAACAGCGATTCAGCCATTACTGAGCTGATTACATGAGGCCCAGGCATCCTTTCCCAGCATGCCCTGTAAGCCCCTGTTGGTGTCTGTCTCTGGCAAGTGGGGACATACCTCCCAACGTCCTGTGAGTCAGGACAAATGTGCCAACTATGGGACAATGAGATAACAGGACCGTCCCAACAAAATTGGGATAGTTGGAAGTAATATAAGTGTGTTAAGATAGTAACTATTACAGGTTACAAAATTTAGATTTTTCTCACAGTAGCAGTTGGGTAGATTGGGGTTTTCTTTGCTATATGTGGGCTAGCCAATTAGATGTTGTGTTGTGGGACAAGATATTTAACTGAGTTTGAAGGGGTGGAGACTTCACATTCCGTGGGTGCGCCCATGTAGATTTACATCATTCTGACAGTTCTGCCAGACTGCTCCTGTAGAGGCCGGAATGATCAGGACTGGGGCATTTTAAGATAGGCCGAGTTCAGTAAGGACGTGTATGGGCAACTGCAAATCGATGCAGATCAGGAAAAAGATGCATCTACGCCTGTGAAAGCTGTAATATTTGTGGGTGGTCTATAGTGGAAGATGATAATGATCTCCAATACTAGTGAACCTCTTGTGATTGGCTGTTTGTGATTGCACCACTGGTGCTGTCTTCAACGCTCGGTCATACATTTTGTTGTGTATAGTGTGCATGTTCATGCAAAACATTTTTTCGAACATGAGACAGTGGGGTTGTTTCCGCTGTGTTAGAGAGGTTATGTAAGTTTTATTGATGACTAATAGCGAATCCGTTTGTTGCATGTAAAACAAATGGATAAAAAAAATAGACATAAGAAGGATGTGTATGTCGTAAATAAAGATGCTCAGGCTCGGTTCCCTGAGAACCGAACACACCCGGACTTAGCAGATCCGAGTACCGAGCCCAGCTGGCTCGGTAGTTTTGCGTGCCCTCGGAATTGAAAACGAGGCAATACGTCATTGTTACGTCGTCGAATCTTGTGAGTTTTGATATCTTAAAAGTACCGCCTTCCAGCACCATTTTACAGAGGGACACAGAAGAGGTAGCACGGTTCTTGGCAGTCTCTAATGCAGTTGGGTAGCGTCATAGCTAGAAAAGAACAAGGAGGGGTAGCAGTGTTCCTCAAAGTCTCCAGTGACATTCAGGAGAGCTCCATTGCTAACTGTCATTGCTGAAATAGAAATAATAGGGCTGGCAGTCTGGATCTAAATCTGCAGTCACATTGTACAGTGTTATCTAGCTAACACACAAACAGGACAGCTCCATTGCTAATTGTCATTGCTGAAATAGAAATAATAGGGCTGGCAGTGTTCTTCCAAATCTTCAGTTACATTGTACTATGCCATAGCTCACCCAGAAATAGGAGAGGTGGCAGTGTTTAGTGCAGAAACAGAAATTCAAATAATAGTGCTGGCGGTGTTATTAAAAGTCTCCAGTCAAATTTTACTGTGCCATAGCTCATACAGAAACAGGAGGGGTGTCAGTGTCCTTGTCACTCCCCAGTCTTCAGTCACATTGTTCTTGTCACTCTTCAGTCTCAGTCATGATGATACTAAGCCCTCCACCTCATGTGCTAAAGCCTATGTTCAAGTGCATAGTGGTTTTAAGTCAGTGAAACGAAAATGTAAATAAAAAGCTTGTACCTTTTTAAAGAAAAAAACGCCTCTTTAATAAAGGTGAAAGTTTTCTGTATAAAAACATAAAATTGTCAACATGCCATTCTACTCAAAATATTACCAAGCAAACCAGCATCAGTTAACTCCCTTCTCTCAGCTAGATCTCAGCACCTGCAGTCTACACTGTCATCATATTCACCCTCATCAGGGTGTACATCATCCTCAAACAATACTAATTCATCCCCGGTGGAATCCACATCACAGAAGTCTGTGTACTTTGATGTAATTGCCAGTAATTGCTTTCCTCATGGAATTTGTAGTTTATTTTACGGAAGAGCTGTCACAATTTGTGGGCTATTCTTTTAGACAGACCAAATGTCAAAATGTTGTGCAGACTCATCTGCATTACCACTGGGTGTCTTGAGAAAGCTAGGTTTTGTCCTAGCAGTAATTTCCAGAGAAATTGGCGGAGGAGATGTTATTCTGTCATGTACCACTTAAGCTGTCAGCTTGCTGACCAGGAGCTCATTGCATCTCTTGAGATCTGGATCAGTTGGAAAGAAAGAAAAGACATAGCTCTTAAACCGAGGATCAAACAGAGTTGCCAAAATGTAATGATCCGATTTCAAGATGTTGATAACTCTTGGATCCTGGCGAAGCGAATAAAGTACTTAATCTACAAGTCCAACATAATTAGCGGATTTGCTTTGTTTATTTTCCTAATTCAATTTCTCTTGCTGCTTTTCAAAAAGTCTAATTAGGGGAATCCCTTGACTCAAGCTAACAGTGTCTGAATTCACTTCACAGATGACTACTTCAAGTTGTTTCAGCACCTTGCACAATACGGAAAGTATTCTCCACTGTGCTGGATTAAAGTACACCCTAAATTCTATTCTTCTTGCAGCTGCTGCATTCTCCTACATGCTGTTGCAGAATCCCGAAAATTGCCCTAAATATTTCAGGGCATAGACAGATTCTCCTGCATGTCATTGTCATTTTTTTAAAAAGTTCTGTACCACCAAGTTGATTGTGTGGGCAGAACAGGGAATGTCATGGAATTCCCCCCGCTATAATGCTCTAACAATATTGGTGGCATTATCAGAAATCACATATCCTCAGGAGAGTCAAAGCAGGATAAGCCATGTTGTAATGATATCCCTTAGTTTTTCAAACATGTCAGCGGTATTACCTCTGACCTGCGCCTTGTCTCGTTTCTGATAACCACCTCTCACTCTCGTCTACAAGACTTCTCCCATGTTCCTCCCCACTTATGGAATTCCCTACGATGCTCAATCAGACTTTCCCACAGCTTTCAAATCTTTAGATGCTCTTTGAAAACCCATCTCTTTTTTAGAGGTGACCTTATCCTCGATAACACTATTCACACTAATGCACCCTCACAACTATCCTAATCTCTGTTTTAGCTGTGCCCTCTTCCCTTTAGTATGTAAGCTCTTTAATGAGCAGGGTCTTCCATACCCTTTGTTTTCATGTCTCCATTCATTTTATCTGCCTTGTCTGTTCTTGTTTTATGTATGTCCTTGTCTTCCCTACTGTACAGCGCTGTGGAGCACTGTGGTGCCTTACAAATCTAAGATAATAATAATAATATAATGCCTCTTAGTGAAGCAGATGATACACAGAGTAGCCTGCCTCTCAAAAATGTGACATTTTTGGGTACATGCTGGTTAAGGCGAATCACCAACCCAGTGGGCTGTCACAATCATATAATCTTTAGTCTGCCCAGTTCCGCTTGTCCACATATCTGTGGTTAAGTGTACAGTGGGTAGAATGGCATTTTGTAGCCCAATAATTAAATTTTTACGAACCTTCTGGTAGAGGTGAGGAATAGCTTTTCTACTAAAGTGGTGTCGTGATGGAATTTGGTAACGGGGATAGGAGACCTCAAGTAACTGTGTAAAACCAGCTGCATTAATAGTGAATATTGAACGCAGATTTAATACTAGCATAGTCGCTATGGCGTCTGTTATCCGCTTTGCGACTGGGTGACAGCTTTCATACTTGCTTCCTCTTGCAAAGGATTGTTTAGCAGTCAATTTTTGTAAACTACTAGTAGTCTTCTTCTTGGTTGAAGATCCACCCCCAGCAGCAGGAGTAGCAGCATTGGGCCTAACGCTCAAGGATTCTTCTGAGGAGTCCTGGATAGGGGAGGAGTCATCTCGCCTTAGAAACTTGAATGCAGGACTAACTTGTGAGAATATTGATGATGAACGTGTTGGGGATGATGCAGATTGCAGGTGCTGGGATCTAGCTGAGAGAAGGGAGGTAGCTGATGCTGGACTGTTTGTTGTTATTTTTTTGCATAAGTTTCTTATTTTCACAAAAGTATTCCATAAACTCGGTTCAAATGGCGTAACATGGATGAGGGTCCTAGATGGTTAAGGTCCCTACCTCTAGTGACTGTGGCTTTACAATGCTTCAAATGGCTAGACAACTGTTGTCAGGATTTGTGTATAATAATTCCACACATAAGAGGTGGATTTCTTGGTCTTATGCCCAGGCATGACCATTACCTACCTCTTATCACTGACAAGAACGGCTTCCACTGGTGCATGGCTTGCCAGAGTAGAGTTTATTATCATCACTGTTTGCTTAGGTGCCTTACGCCCATTGTTAGCTTGTTTTGTGGGGGCCCAAACAAATGAAGCACTTCAGCCACAATAGTGGCACTGCTTGTCGCTGGAGTTCTTGCTTTGTTAAACTGTACATGTCCTTTTCAATATCTTACATAAGGGTGGGTGGGAGGGCCCAAGGACAATTCCATCTTGCACCACTTTTCTTTTATGCCACTGCTGTGTGGCAATGTGTCTTAGATGTGCTATGAACGGCCGTGTGTTTGTGTCGTTGCTCTGTCGCTTAGCATCCAGCCAGGTCGCTGCAGTTTTTGTTTGAAAGTGTATGAAAATAATATTGTGACCTGGCTGGTGGTCAAAATTAACTACAAATGACTTGAAATTAGTGTTATTGAGGTTAATAATAATGTTGTGAGAAAAAAAGAGCAAAATGATGGGATTTTAGCAAAAAAAATAGGGATTTTAGAAAAAAATGGATCCAAAACCAAACACGCAAGGGCGGTTTTGCCAAAACCAAAACACAAAGTTAATCGAGATCCAAAACCAGAACACGGGGGTTAGTGAACATTTTTAGTCATAAACCAGGCGCATACAGTATGCTACAGGTGCTGACCTGTACAGATCATTAATGATTAGCATATGGGTGTAAATAGATTATTTCTACTCCAGCTTTTTAGTGTAAATTACACTCAACTTGCGACTAACGCTGCATCAGGCCCAGAGTCTAGAGAATAGGAGTAGATATTGGAAATGTCATTCATTTTATAGAATAAGAGAGATGTGCAATGTGTCATTACTGAAAACTAGGGAGACTTCCAGGGAAAAACAATTCCGGGGGCAAAAGCATTAAAACCTTTGACTGTCCCTGGACATTAAGGGCAGTTGGCAACTATGCAATAAATACGGCTGAGTTAAGAAATAAAATCCAAGAAGAATGGGGATTTGCATGCAGATTTGCTGACATGCATTCAGGACTTTGATGAATAGACCCCTCCTGCACAAGTGGCCGAGCGTTCCAACATCATTCTGGTGCTAACAAAGTGAATAATGAAATCCTGCTCCGATCCCAGCCTTTAATGGACAATTAAACCAGAATCAGTGAGAGAAAACAATTAAGAGCAAGTAGATTTATGGATGCCTGTTGTCCTTAAATAATGCATGCCCTAACAATACTTTGAATCTAATTTGATGCATCGGCCTAATCTAAGGCCCAGCAAATAGGTTACTTTGGGATAAGCAAAGAGCAAAAGGAATGTCCTATAGAAGAAGGTAAAGTATTTACACGCTCATTCCACTCAAAACGAGCATTCTGTACAGAATTAGAGGATAGTCATTGGTATTCACTACAATGATGGTATATTTGTATTCTCCATATTTTTTTGTGGTGCGCTACGGACATGCAGGTTCTGAATATGTTTATAATCGCTTAAGTATGTGTATAACCTCTGTTAAAGGCTTTTACAACGTCTGAAAACCCAACATTTTCATGCAGCTTGCTGACATTCACCGTTCCCAACTTTCACACTAAGTAATCTTTGTAGGAGTAACACATACCACACATTTTATAATGATATGTACTGCATTCTGCATCTATGTGACACAGCTGGTAACCGGCTCAATGTAGCAAAACTAAGAATGTGACAGTGTTTATAAACTACACTTATTGTTATAATGTATATATTTTATCTTCAGCATATAAAGCTGATATGTTGGAAACTAGCATAGTGAAAGTATTCACACAAAAATATGTTTAATGGTTTAGGTTAAAGACCCGGGGCCTGATTCATTAAAGAAAGCAAAGGAAAAAAAAGCAGTAAATTTGCACCTTGATAAAACCATGTTGCATTGGAGGGGGAGTTACATTTAAAATGTGAGGACAGGTTTATGGCTGGGGTAGGGCATGTCCTAGATCAACTTTAAATTTCAATGTAAAGCTAAAGCTTTCACGTATTTGTGTGCTACGTGAAAAAGCAGCCAATATATTTCTTACGTACAAAATAATAAACTAATTTGCACCCCTTGCATTGTAACCAGGCCCGGCGCTCCCATTAGGCAAGGTTAGGCACTTGCCTAGGGCGCCGGGCTCTGGAGGGTGCCTGGAGGGCGCCGCACAGCATTCAGATGCACGGGGGAGGGGGGAAGAGGCTATTGCTCACCACCGCCGCCTCTCTGCTCCGTCTCCTCCCCTCCACTCACTAGTGTCAGTGAGTGGAGGGGAGGAGACGGAGCAGAGAGGCGGCGGTGGTGAGGTAAGGAAAGACGGAGGGAGGAGGGCGCCGATTGTTGCGGGGGCGGGGGGGACTGGGGCGCCGATTTTGTAAAAATGCCTAGGGCGCCATGGAGGCTAGCACCGGCCCTGATTGTAACATGGTTTGTCCAGGAGCAAATTTACTCCTTTTTTTTTTGCTTTGCTTTCCTTAATGAATCAGGCTCCCAGACTCCACCACCAATAAATACATAGACAATGTTAACATCTATCACTGTGGACTGACTAGGATTACCAATTAGTTAGGGATACTGGCATTTAAACGCTGCTCCTGACTTGCATTTTTATAGCAGATCCAAAGAAAGTGTAAAAATAAAACCCACTCTGTTTAATGTGCCCATAACTAGTTGCATTCATACTGTGTCTGCGTGCATTTGTGACAAGATTTCTTCCACACTGATTGTTCTATTTCACTAATATGGGAGGCACAGTGGAGTAAACGCACTTCAGCACGACTGTTGAACTAGGAAACCAATTTGTATATCCACAGTTCCATCTGGACACCTGAACGGATGGACAGATTAAGGTGGCCAACTTTACAAACAGATACGGGGTCAGTGAGTGAAGTAGGTTTTTATTCATATTCTTCACGTCTAGGAATCAGAAAAAAAGTATATTGTGCATTCCATGTGGACATCATATACTGGGGATATATCTCCCTAAAGATACCAGGGGGTATATTTACTAAACTGCATATTTGAAAAAGTGGAGATGTTGCCTATAACAACCAATCAGATTGTAGTTATCATTTATTTAGTACAATCTACAAAATGACAGCTAGAATCTGATTGGTTGATATAGGCAACATCTCCACTTTTTCAAACATGCAGTTTGATACATTTACCCTTAAATGCAAATTTGCACCTAATGCACTTGCCAGGAGCTGGGTTTATGTTTATGTAATAATTTTAACCACAAACAATATCATAAATAAATTGCATCATAGCTCTGCTGTAACCATGCATACCTTTTGATATCACACAACCTAGGGATTAAATCACTCACACATGCTACCTACATATTAGAAAGTACTTTACAGTGAATATTTAATTATTTACATAACTGTTTCTAATTAATATATATATATATATATATATATATATATAATATTCCTGATCTGTTTCCTGGCACCATTTCAATAACTGTCCATCATTCCTCTTGTACATGTCCCTCTATGTTTCTTTAAAGCATTCTTCCATTGTTCAGTTTAAAGTGGTTGGTTGGGGTTAAATGCTGTGTTAAATAGTTTTGTCCCTGGTGGTCTTCCAGTGCTGGACTGTGCTGCTCTCTAATCTCAAACTGTCTGCATTCCAGAGATATCAGTGCTCTTGAAGTCACTGGCACTAGTTGGGGGCTGGTACACTTCATCACTTCATCCTAGTTAAACCGCAGTAATATCCAGCCTGTTGTTTTCATTTCTGTTGTTACAAGAAGAAGTGCGCTGTCTATCTAGTATTTCCATATTTCATAATTTTAGGATGGATTTGTCGATGTAAAACTTCTGCTGAGAGAGCAAATTCTTTTTGATAAACTAAGTTGTTTTGTGCATATTTCCAGCCACTTCTCACTTCTTTCACTGGGGGAGATCTGTACAGAATAACCACAGGAGGTTTTTTGCTCATTACCAGCACATCAAACAAACTGCATTAACCTCACTGCACATAACCTAGTCCAGGCTGCTTTACGGAAAGCGCTATATACAGAGTGGGGGGGACAAGCAGGAGCTGATTGGCCCTACTCCTTATTGGTAATTTTCCCGGTCAGCCGGTGGTCTACTAAGGACGCCTGCTATTTTATTTTTTTATTCTGTTTTATTTTTAATTTAATGTCACCCCACAGGGGGCATGCTCATTGCCCGACAGTGAAGCAGACCTGGAAGTAAAGCGACAGGCTGCCTTGCACTGAGCGCAGGCTGCAGGGTCACCACACGCAGGAGGGAGGGAGATACCTATGTAGCGCAGCGTCCTGGAGTTCAGATACCCGTGCTCACAGCCCTTCCATTACTCAATGCGGAACGGACAACATCAGTGTGAGAGGTGAGTTCACTCAAACATAGGACAACAGAGCTGTGTGTAGTGTTTTTAATGTGTGTTACAATTTGAATTGGGGCTAATATGATCTGGGGGCACTACTTGGCAAAATATTATTTGAGGCCAATATTTGGTATAATATAATCTGGGGACACTATTGTTTGGCGTAATATGATCTAGGGGCACTATTTGGTATTACATGAACTGGGGGCACTATTGGGCACCCTCCTCCTAGACATTGCTAGAGTCACACCCTTCCGGTGGCAAACTGTCGCACAGAGTATCCATTGCTTGGTTTCCCTGGGTGCACACCCTAATGTAGGGTTCTGCGCACTCCTATGGGTTAGTGACCTGAACTGAATACTCTTAGAGAGTACTGAGATAATGCCAGATAATCATTGGCAACAGCATTTAATTGTGTGGAACAGTTCTGCTTGTCAGCTTACCGAGGCATCTTCCTGTGTCTTTTAAAATCCCAAATTGTATTTCATCCTCATTATATGGTAGTAGTTAAGATTTTTCTTCTTGTTGTGAGACCTTGTTACATGTTTATGATCTGATTTTTCTGCAGAACAGTGGTACTCTCACACCTGACAGTGTTGTCATCTTTGCAATATTCCAGCATTGGAATCTTTCTTAATTTCTGTAACTGGTCACTTTAAGCAGGGTTTTGAAGTAAATTCATTAGGAATTGAATGGATTATCCTATACATTTTGAAACTCAGAGTCCCTCTTCTGCAGAGCGTTTACTTATTATTATAACTCTTTATTTATATACTACAAACATGTTCCACACATACTTGCACACATGAGGAGAAGTTTAGGCAGAGTTCACTGCTTGATGGAGGGTATAGGAAGGGGAGAGGGATCGCTGAAGTGAGTTACTTTCTTATAGCTAGGAGGCTGGCATGGCCTGCTTGTGCGGTGTGTCAAATGTCTTTTTTTTTTGCGCAATGTAGTCACACTTCTCTTGCATCCCAGTTTTCAGTTTTTTACATTCATTAAATAGGAGTATAGGACAATGCTTTATAGACTCGCTTTGTGTCCGTTTACTGTGACAGGCTCCGCCTTGTGTTGCTATGGCTCCACCTACCACTGCGAGTTGCACTAGCCTCGTCTGCCTCTGATGACCGATGTGGTTACTGATAATTGAGTTGAACCCACCTACTTTTGTGTTGGCCCCATCCACTGTTTGTTTGGTCCTGCCCATGTGAGGCCACTTCCAGAATTTTTTCCAGGGCCACTTTAAGTTCCCAATCCGCCCCTGGGGACAAGAGACATATCATTATCATTATCATCATCATCATCATTTATTTATATAGCGCCACTAATTCCGCAGTGCTGTACAGAAAATATTTGTCATTCACATCAGTCCCTGTCCTATTGGAGCTTACATTCTGAATTCCCTAACACACAAACACACACACACACACACACAAACACACACACACACACACACACACACACGGGTATATTTTGTCTGCAGCCAATTAACCTACTGATATGTTTCTGGAGTGTGTGAGGGACCCAAGGCTCCCGGACGAAAGACAGGCAAACACGGGGAGAACATACAAACTCCAAACAGTGTTTGGAATGAGGACACAGCCATGCCCAAGGTGGGGGGGGGGGATCAGTGATATTGGAGGTGTGCCATGACCCCAAAGGTGTGTCTAGCACTAGGCTGTCCCTATCCCCCCTCCACTAAATACACCCCTGCATTGCTGTGTCAGGCAGTGGTGATCATCTCAACACTGCAGCAGTCGGGACAATAGTGATGACCAGTGGGCAGGGAAGGGCTGGTAAATGTTAGCCCGGGGGAGCAGGACTCGTTTCAGCAGCCTCTTAGGAACATTTTAAAGGAAAAAAATGCAGGTGGCCCAGTGACCCAGCCCAAGGCAGCTCACTATAGGACTGGCCCAGGGGGCAGATGCCCCCCAGCCCAGCCTGCCCCTGCCAGTGGGACAGGACAACCCATTAGAATCAGGTATATATTGGGACAGCTGTGCAGTAGATGACTGTGATGGGTAAATGTAAACATGATTGAACTTTGCAATGTATTTGTATAATTATATTCATTGTATTGCAAATGTTTATCATTTACCTTAATCCTGACATCTTTCAGTTGCCTGAAATTGTGACAATGCATTTATTGTTAAAGGATGTCCAGTTTTGGATGACTACCCCCCTTTCTCGGTTACACTTCCCCCATGTTGCACATTGGTGCCGGCATCCTAAGAACTCCACCTCATCTAGAACTGGGACTCATTTGACAGGAGCAAGAGGGGAGAGCTGGCAGCATTTCTGTACTGAACCAACACCTAGGGATTTAGTCAGCTATGATGGAAGTGAAAACAACTGATTGGACAGCTATGGCTCCTCTCTAATCAGGTGTTACAAGCACACCTAACACCTCTTGTCGGCATTTCAAATCTCATGCCCAGTTCACTCAACAACAATGGGAGAGGAAGGCCGCTGACCTCTGAAGAAGTACTATTGTGTTGATACAATGAGTAATATGGAATAGATTTATCAAATCTTCCAAAAAAGGAAATGTTGATTAATTGCCCACAGCAGCCAATCAGATTATAGCTATAATTTTAGAATGTACTAGATCAGTAATGGGCAACCTCACACACTTCGGGGACCGCTCGGTGTGGCCCTTTGACCATTAAAATGGCCTCACATTACTCTTAATTTCAGTAATAAGGTAAAGCAATACATTTAATCAAAGAAAGAGATCCCTATCTGTTAGAACAGTGTTGTAAGCTACCACAAATAAATCTGACAATACACTAGGTAGGAACTGGGTATCACAGGTGCAGGCTAGAAGGGTGTATAGGGCCCTAGGGCCCCCTGTTGGGCATCACTGTACTTGATAAATGAGTGGTAGAATCTGACTGTTAGCTTACTTAGCCTAGGTACACAGTACAGGTTTTTTAGACGATTATAGGGCCAATCACATGATAAACGACTATTTGCCCGATATCGCATTAGTGTTTATGTTCTAACAATGAATGATTATTATTGTTCCAAAGCTCATTGTATCGTTTGATGATATAAACAGTCTAAAAATCTTGGTAAATGATGGAACAATGTTGTTCCAATTCTGCAGTGTGTATGCACTTATGACCAGCAGTGTAGGCAGATCTCTATGGGGTTTACAGAGTCAGCATCTTTTCAGCAGATGGTTATGGCAGATGAAGAGCATAGGTAAATCCTATAAAATGTGTATGGTGTGTATACATGAATCGGCAAGATGTTCGGGACTTTCAGTCGTTGGTAAAATCGTTAAAGATATTGCATCAGGAAGATTTTTCTGTAGTGTGTACCCAGCCTTGCCCCTAGGTAAGGAGGGTGGTTGTCTAAGAACATTACTGTTATACCTGCAGCAATGGAGGTACCATTGTTTTATCCAGCACAGAGGGGGCACATTTATGAACCTGCAAAAATGCACCCTGCACCAGATTCAAATTCACTATTTTGCTTTTGGATACAGACCTCTTACAAATGCTCTGTGTGGCATTTTGTGGGATTGTGGAAATGTTAATTCACCAGAACTGATACCTAATTTTAAGCTCAGTTCGGCCAACCGGTGACTATAGTCTGAGTCCACCCTCTTCGTTGGTGGGGGGAGCAGGGTCCTTTAAAAAAACATAAAACAATACTCACCTGTTTGCGACGTCGGCCCTCCTCCTTCCTGCTCCGTCCGCACTGAATGTCAGGCGTGATGTCATCACACCCAACGTCAGTGAGGAGCGGCGCAGAGAGGAGTCGGCAAGCAAGAAGCAAGAAGAGAAAAAAAGAGAAAAAAGAAGCAGATAGAAAAGGTAAGTGAAGGAATGTAAGCAAGGGGGAACAAAAGCAGCATGGCAGAGAGTGAAGGGGGAGCAAAAACAGTATGGCAGAGAGTGAAGAGGGGCCAAAGCATCATGGAAGAGTGTGAAGGGGGAGCAAAAGCAGCATGGCAGAGTGTGAAGAGGGGCAAAAGCAACATGGCAGTGTGAAGAGGGGCAAAAGCAACATGGCAGTGTGAAGAGGGGCAAAAGCAGCATGGCAGTGTGAAGGGGGGTAAAAGCAGCATGACAGAGTGTGAAGGGGTAAAAGCAGCATGACAGAGTGTGAAGGGGGGTAAAAGCAGCATGGCAGAGTGTGAAGGGGGGTAAAAGCAGCATGGCAGAGTGTGAAGAGAGGGGTAAAAGCAGCATGGCAGTGTGAAGAGGGGCAAAAGTAGCATGACAGAGTGTGAAGGGGGGTAAAAGCAGCATGACAGAGTGTGAAGGGGTAAAAGCAGCATGACAGAGTGTGAAGGGGGGTAAAAGCAGCATGGCAGAGTGTGAAGAGAGGGGTAAAAGCAGCATGGCAGTGTGTGAAGAGGGGCAAAAGTAGCATGACAGAGTGTGAAGGGGGGTAAAAGCAGCATGACAGAGTGTGAAGGGGTAAAAGCAGCATGACAGAGTGTGAAGGGGGGTAAAAGCAGCATGACAGAGTGTGAAGAGGGGTAAAAGCAGCATGGCAGTGTGTGAAGAGGGGCAAAAGTAGCATGACAGAGTGTGAAGGGGGGTAAAAGCAGCATGGCACAAAACTCTTTCTTATAACATAATCTAGTTTCTGTACCTCTTTTATTGTTCTTATTTGAGTATTAAATGCATGAAATATTAAGCTACCTTTAGGTATATCTTTTTGTACACTTAAAATGGTCATTAGGGCAGAGAACCGGTTGTGAATTTATCTGAATCCCACCACTGATATTACCACTATAGGATCAATAATCTCAATTTCTCATTTTTACTTCTAAAATACATATCTTAAATAAATAATGAGAGTGAAAGGACACTTGGGAGTAAATGAATTAAACTGTGATTTCTGCAAATCAACAATATTCGGTGACTCTGAGAGCCGAATATAAAACGACAATGTCTTTAAGGACAAACTTAACACCTCTAGACTGTTACAAAAATATACAGGATGGCAGGCACTAGGCTTGTCAGTCAAATGCATTAACAATTCATACACCAGCATTCAAAGGGTTAACATGGTCAAGTGATATGCTTCATAAAATTCTAATGTAGTCGTTAGAGTATCAAGGATAAAATGTATTAAATTTTAGATTTAATATACAAAGGTACAGGACATTTGGATATAAAAACAAACAGATAGCTATTGACATACAAATAATTAATGCATAACAGTTATAAAAACAAACCGGATGAAATTACAGAGAACAAACTTGCATAAGATAATCTGTATGCCTGGGGCTGGCAGAAGAGTTGGACAGTCTTTCAATTAGATTGTGACCCCAAGAGCTGACAATCTGCCCCTTCACACACAGGCTTTTTAAGCAAACTGAAATGGCACGGCATTCAGAGAGGCAATGTAAATACTAATGTGGGGGAAGAAATGTCCCTGGGTGTCAACTATGGTTTGTTCAAAAATATTCCAAAAGTTTTGACTTTTCTTTACTTTTCTCAGATGTATTCCAGGGACATAACTCTCCCTTCAATAAACCAGTAATAACCTTCCGCACAATTACATATGAAATATGATGGCATTACAGCAATATCACATATCATTCTGAAAGACATGTGACTACTGCGGTTTCCCTGTACAGTTGGTATCTATACTTCACAACTCTTGTGCGCGTTTTGCTCCTGAGTACAGAGTGGCACTCTGATTTCCCAAACTATGAAATATGAAGACATGTTCTTTGAAGTTATTATTTTTTTGATATACCTGCATAGATAGCCTTCATGTTTTGCATTTGCCTACAAGGTTCAACAACTTTATTTTTTACAATACCAATTGAAAGAAAGTCTACTCTAAATAGGAAGTGACATGCAGGATCTAAGCAATGCATAGCTGTCATCTGCATATGGTAAATTAGCTTGCTGGCAGAATATCTGCTGAACCTAATTACCTCCAACTGGGCTAAATTTGTTTTTAAAACATTATCGTTTTAATTTTTTATTTGGGGCTTTCATCCTGACAACATTGTAAAGGGATGGGCTGAAAATTATAACAACCTAAAGGGTCAAAGCAGCATTCCTGAAGCAAGGAAACAAAAAAGTTTGAAGGGTATTTAAAGCAACCCTCTACGGTGCAATCTTTAAATTATCCACCCAGTTATACCGCTTTCATACTGCCGCCCCGGCAATATCCCGGGTTTTTCAAGCCGGGTTTTTGCCAGGGCTCGGAGCGTCCAAGCTCAGAAACACCATTGATACTGCACTTCGGACCCGGGAATTTCTCGGGTTGACCCCATTCATACTGCACAAGTCTGTGCCCTGGCAATTTGTGGGAGTCATCACCAGAGCAGTTTTCATTGGCTGAAAAATGGTGATGTCATTGAAAGGTGACTGGTTTTTTGACGCATTAAGATGATGCAAAAGTGGGTGGTGATTGTTTGGAACAAACTCCGATTCTGCTTCAGCTTGATCTGCACTCCACCATTTCTCCTAAACTCCTTCTCGAATCTTCCACGGGCTCCCACTGATGACATCATCCTCCAGAGACAGGCAGACAGCCAATCAGCTAGTTTTCTGTGCAACCCGGGTTGAAAAACCCGGGTTGCACCATTCATAGTGCAGGCAACCCAGGTCCAACCCGGGAATTACCCCTCGATAAATCCCGGGTTGAAGACCCGGGTTTTTAGACCCGGGATTTTTGACATTCATACTGCACCAAGACCCGGGTCGTTTGAACTCGCCCCGGCAAAAACCCGGGATTTTGGTGCAGTATGAATGGGGTATTAGTGGAGCAGAGGCATCCAGGTCTAGGTTCTAGGTATGCCAGCATTAACTCAGCAACATATATTACTGATATCATTAAATAAGTTGTGCAGACATTCCTCAGTGTATAATTGTGTTCTTATTGAATGCCACTCTCTGTTATGTGAGTAGAGCATAATCCCTGTGTTACCAAAACACTCTATAGAATATCATAATATTTGTTCAGTGATGTTTACATTTACTTTTTTTTTTAGAACAAATTATAACTAAACAAAAGCTGCTCCCAGATCAACAAAGTGTTTAAACACTGAAAACAAACTCTACAAGTAGTACTAGATAAGTTTCCATATCTTGACACAGCATTAGATATTGGAAAGTTTTGCACAGATTTATTAAACCTTCTACATAGAATAAGTGCAGGAGTTTCCCATAGCAACTACTCAGATTCTAGAATGTACTAGATAAATGATAGATAGAATCTGATTGGTTGCTATGGGCAACAACTATATGTTTCCTTTTCAGAATTTTTGTAAATCTAACCCTTTGTCTTTTTTTATTACATCTCTGGCACTTAAAACCTCCTAATACTGTGCATTAGTATACAACTATATATGAGTAGAAATATTTATTGTCCATACAATTTTCCAGAAAGTAATCAATTTTGCAGTTTGCACAAAGATAACCTTCTGGTAACTGAAACCGTGTATGAAATATTTGTGTTTGTAAATTGAGACAGTGAAAGACCCTGAAGTGGCCCAGTACGGAAGGGATTCACTGGCCAGACCTTTTATATCTCAGATTTCAATCAATTAAAATTAATAAGATTTACACAGACCTCTTACTATTTACGTGACAATTTATGGCCAGTCAAAATTGAGGGAAAATGATTAATGTCCTGGTACAAGTAGGGGCTATAACGACTCGAGAGTGAGACTACTCTAACAAGCCTTAGGCTGAGTACTCACTATACAGAATTTCTCCCGATGCGATATACTTAAAGATCTTGGCAACAATTAAACAAAAAATAGTCCTAATCAGCATGCCGATTCCTGTGTACACACTATACACATTTGACATGATTTACCTTCAGATCTGTGCTTTTCATCTGTCAGACCCATCGGCTGAAAAGATTGTGACTCTGCACACTCCACAGAGATCTATGGCTGGTCATTAGTGCATACACACTTCAGAGTTGGAATGACAACATTCCATCATTGAATGAGATTTTTAGTCCGGTTTAAACATCAAATGAATCGATATGATGTTCTTTGGAACGATAATTGTTCATCGTTGCAGGATACACACTACTGTGATATTGGGTCGAATGATCGTTCATCGTTTGATTGGCCCAATAATCGTCTGAAAAGACTGTAGTTTTACCCATCCTAAGTCAAGGAGTAAAACAGGCAATCTGCAGTTAATTAGACACTGCTACTTTCAGTGATGGTGAAAGATTAAGAAAAGCCAGTGTCCATATAACTATTTTATTTTGGGATGACATAGGAATATGTGAAGTGATAGGACATCTGTATAGTTTCTATCAGAGAATATAAAAGTCTAAAAGTAAAGATGGGGGTAGGGAATTGGTTCCCTTGTTTATTTTCCAGTGATGGTTAATTATTTAAACAACTTCTGCAGGGGGTATATTTACTAAACTGCTGGTTTGAAAAACTGGAGATGTTGCCTACAGCAAAAAATCACATTCTAGCTGACATTTTGTAGAGTGTACTAAATAAATGATAACTAGAATCTGATTGGTTGCTATAGGTAACTTCTCCACTTTTTCAAACCTGCAGTTTAGTAAATATACCCCCTGATGTGCTCTCTTAGGACATAAATACAGATAGAGCGTGACTATTTTAGACTGTTTTGTAGCACTAATATAAAAATCAGTGCTATGTCATTCCTATGTGCCCTGCTGTAGATTGAATCACATAAATGGTCTTGTCCTGAACATAGAGAACTTACAGTTATTTATAAGGGTTAATCCCTCACATAATTTTGGGGGATAAGGCCTAAAAGCATTACTGCAGTGTAAATATGTTATAACAAATGAATCCATTGATAAGTTTAACTGCCAAAGTTTAAAATGTGAAGACAGAAAGTCTGATTTGATGGCTTTGCACATTCCAGTGTGAGAAGACAGGAGTGTCACCTGTGGCAGCTTCAAAGAGCCTCTGCTGTGAGATATATCTTGGCCTGGGATAGAGTTTTTGACACCAGAATAGACTTTTAGGAACCACTCAGCATGGTGTCTGGCTGAAAGTGCCCATGTGCTGACTTAGGCTATATGTGATATAGACAAAAATAATTCAGCTTTGACATATGCCCCTTAAAATCAATAAAAGTAGTGAGCAACCACATATTCCTCAATAGCATGATGAAGGGCAGCTCATATGTCAAATTAAGAAATCTACCCCACAGAGAAGTTAAGGACAAATTCATAGGGATTTATTAATAATAAAATTGGGTCTGTGTGACGCTCCACAGAAAAGTTAAGTCACATAGTAGAATTGGGTAGTAAATCAGCCAACATGCAAATGGTGATTAAAAAAAGTGTCACAGACCACAACCCCAGGGGGTGGAGAAGGGTGTAAAGGTGTCTTTAAAAAGCTGAGACCAGTTACAGGAAAGTGTTAGTTTTGGGAAATCAATCATTCATCGATAAGCTATTTATCTTCAAGTCAATTTCCCTTGGCTCAGAATATACTAGTTTGATGTAAGTTATACTCTAAATCTAATCCTTTTTTATTTTAAACTGTTTTGCTGGTGTATATTATGTCAATGTATTACTTTTATTAATTGTTTTTTTCATATCTGAATGCCCTGTCCTTTTGTATGTTAAATCTATAATTTAATATGTGGCGTCCTTGATACTCTAACAAATCCATTAGCCTGTTAAGAACAATATAGCTTGACCAAGTTAACCCTTTGAATGCCGGTGTGTGATTTGTTGATACATTTGATTAACAAAGCTTAGTGTGTGCTTGTATTTACATTTGTGTAACAGTCTGGAGGTGTGACGAGTTAACCCTTTGTTTGCTGGTGGGGGGCCTTGTTAGCCTGTGGTAGCTAGAAGCCTTGTGTGCTAGTGTGGGACAGTATATTGGGGTCCTATTGCCCGTATTCCATAGGTGGTGGAAAAACCTGAAGTGTCTGGGGGTGTGAGAGCGCTGTGTGGGGCGATTCAGTAGGTCTATAACCTGTGTGATAGGTAGAGAGAGACTGTGGGCTGGAATCGTGTGTAACCTCATACAGCAAACACCAAAGCAAGGTCTCGGCAGCTGAGAGCATGTTTGTGACAGGTCTCCCCATCACTATTTTGCATTTCAAATTCTTTGCCCCTGAGGGAATACAATGTGACTGTCTACTGTCTTGCATGCCTCATGGCTTGCTAGGAGCAAATCAATTATTAACACAAAATAACACAAACAATATTATTTGTAGTACAAAATAGACATCCAAAGCATTAAATTCCCATGAGGAAGTGGGGAATCGGGCAGTACATTAATGTCTTTGTGAATGTTCACAGTCAGCCTGACACAAAAAATTGCCGTTCTGGAAGTACCTTGGAATATTGCAGAGACATTAATAATATTCTCACCTTGAACATCAAAAGCCCTGATAAAGTCAAACAACTTTACTAAGGCTGGAAACATACAGTGCAGTTTGTATGGTTAGTTTTTCCCCTAATCAGCTGACCATTTTCCGTTTGTTGGCTCCAAAATTATTATGATGAACAATCAAAATCCTGTCTGTTTGGATCAGCTTTGTTCAGATAGAGCAGAAAAACAGTTAGATTGAGAATTACAATCAAGGTCTTTGTTCACCTGGATGTCTAGACAAACATGCTTTGTATATATGACAATGAGACACTTGGTGGATAGAACCCCTGTGTCACTTTAGGTAACCTTGGTGGTTGTTAACAATATGTCTTAGTTATAGCAGGTCCCACATTATGACTAGTGCACACCTGACAATGCAATGTAAAATGAGTATATGCAAGTCCTAAAATTAGGAATTCGACAATTGCCATGTCAGATACAACATTTAAATATGAACATTAAGGGGTATATTTACTAAACTGCGGGTTTGAAAAAGTGGGAATGTTGCCTATAGCAACCAATCAGATTATAGTTATCATTTATTTAGTACATTCTACAAAATGTCAGCTAGAATCTGATTGGTTGCTATAGGCAACATCTCCACTTTTTCAAACCCGCAGTTTAGTAAATCAGGCCTTAAGGGTTGATTCATCAAGGCACACATACTGACCGCAACGTGCGTTTGTTTTAAAAAGCACGAAATTCGGACATATGCATGCGGAAATTAAACTAGGAACATATTGGTGTGTATAGGTTTAGGTCTGCTCAGCTCTACTACATAAGACACTGCAAGATACGTCCAATACCTATGTGAAATCTAAATTCGCAAAAGAACACACAGAAAAAAAAATTAAGTTAATGTCACCTGATGATAATATAGGCATTAATGATAAAACGGTTAATAAAAAGTGTTTTTTATAATTTCTATTCCTCATGAAATACTTTTATTAAAATGTTCTACTGAAAATAAAATACATTTTTACAATTGCTCCTGATTGCAAATACGTCATAGCATGCATACAAAACTGTCATCACTAGAATTAAGGATTTAGGGCTCGATTTACTGAACTGCAGGTTTGAAAAAGTGTAGATGTTGCCTATAGCAACCAATCAGATTTTAGTTATCATTTATTTAGTACATTCTACAAAATGAAAGCTAGAATCTGATTGGTTGCTATAGGCAACATCTACACTTTTTCAAACCCGCAGTTTAGTAAATCTAGCCCTTAGACTAGTCCTGTAGCAAGAGATACGGCAGAAAAACAAGAACTTTTGAGATGCCCAAAGCTTGACTCAGGCGTGGCTGTGTGTGTTCGAATTTGGCATGCCCTTACTGTACATAGACTAGGGGTGAATGCCCTTCCCCACCCTGTTCCCTCCCTGAAATCGTATCCTCTAGTAAGTGTCCTTTGCATACGAAGATGAATTGAACGTTGCTGAGTTTAGTTGCGTATGGTCCGGTTTTGGGCATGCACAGATCAAATTTATGGATTGTATGAACAAAATCAGCATAGCATTCCTTGATGAATCAGGCCCTAAGCCTTTCGACGTGTTCATCATGTATAGTTATAACATCAGACTTTAGGCCAGATATGCATTGTTCGTGAATTTGGTAAAATGTATTCCTTACATATTGCTATCCCAGAGTGCTTGCTGCCTGAGAAAGATTCCTCAGGTTGCCACATAATACACCATACTTGTCAACTCTCCCGGGAGCCCAGGAGACCCACCCGGAATCCAGGAGTATGGCAGCCTCCTGCATCTGCCCGGTGGCTAAGTGTTTAGCATTTCTGCCTCACAGCACTGGGGTCATTAGTTCAATTCCCGACCATGGCCTTATCTATGTGGAGTTTGTATGTTCTCTCCGTGTTTGCGTGGGTTTCCTCCTAGTGCTCCGGTTTCCTCCCACACTCCAAAAATATACTGGTAGGTTAATTGGCTGCTATAAAAATCTCCCAAAGTCTGTGTGTGTGTGTGTGTGTGTGTATGTTAGGGAATTTAGACTGTAAGCTCCAATGGGGCAGGTACTGGTGTGAATGAGTTCTCTGTACAGCGCTGCGGAATCAGTGGCGCTATATAAATAAATGGTGATGATGATGATGAAGTGCTCAGAATTAGATTTAAAATGACACAATTCTCAGGGAATCGGGGCATTTGGCCCCGTCCCCGCTATAAAATGGTGCGTTTGAATCATTAGGTCCCGGGGCGTGGCCAAAATGACAAGATTTTCTAAACCCCCGGGTATCTTGTCTAAAGTTTACTCCCTAACCATAGATTGTAAGCTTGTGAGCAGGGCCCTCATACCTCTCTGTCTGCATTACCCACTATTGTTTTATTTCTGTGTTTGTTCCCAATTGTAAAGCTCTACGGAATTTGCTGGCGCTATGTAAATAAATGATGATGATGATAACTAGGTGGAATCTTCTTTGTTCATTTTCCTAGTTGGTACAGAGAATCTTTCTTACCTCTTTCCACAAACATAGCATTATATAGTGATCTGTTCCTGTGGGAGGAGAGCATGAAATTACAGTCCATGCACTGGAGTCGTGTAGGAGGTAATGATTGTTTTGGGAGCGCTTGTAAATGAAACAGATTTGTATCATTGTCCACAAATCTTCCTTATATTTTATTAGCTGCTTGTGACCTTGGAAAACGCCTTAGCTTTCTGCTTCTCAGCCACCAATATTAGTTTCCAAGTTTTAAAGGGCGCGTAAGCTCTATTTTATTCTATCTTATCCTCTATATTGTTTATCATTTAGACATCATATACTATTATATTTTATATTTTCTGTGTCAGGAAGAATGCACAGGTAAATGGTAGTTTAAAATAAAATAACGTCTTTAGTAAAAGGTAGCGGAGCGTGTGGTATGCTATACCATGTTTTCTAGTCATGCCAAAGATTTGGGCACAATTGGAAAGAAATGTAAAATTTTCATAGGCTCATTTCTTTTTTCACCCATTTATTTTTGTCTTGACTAAACCAGGGTCTTGGCTACATATAACCCATAATCTTTTTTTTTTTTAAATGACCTTATAACAGGGGATGTGGAATTTCACTCAGCCCATTAGAAGTTGCGGAACATCTACGCTAGGCATAGATCCACACAGGCCTGGAGTTTATAAGGGAATGGCAGAAATAACAGTCCATATTCACAGCCGAATAGACTTTTTACGTTTTGATATGGGCTCTATGCCCTACATCCGGCTTCAGTGTGGTTGTGAAGTAGCATATGGTTGTTATCCCATGTTCAGTCCATCACCTCTTTGTACACTGCGTTAGCTGTTTGCATGCAGCACTTTGCAAACACAGGATCCTGTGGTATGTTGCTGTGCTATGGGCAGTGGCGACACTGCTGCTAGTTAGTCTGCCTCGGGAGAGTTGGCAAGAGTCCAGCCCCTGTGACGGCATTTTTGTCGCGGAGGCGGGGCCAAAATGACGCGTTTGGCCGCGCCCAGCCCCCTCCCGCCCTCCAGTCACACCCCTCTCCCAGACAGAACTTGCAGAAAGTAGGCAAGTATGAGATATAGATTAAAATAAATTGGCGTGCTTATTGTTGCATTTAATAAAAAAATTAATTAATAAATAAGAGGGAAACATTTGAGTGTATCCTTCTCTGAACCTGTATACAAAGACCTCTTCAAACAACCTCACCCAGGGGACTTTTATGAATTCAATGGGCTTCTGGTGCACTCCCCATATGTGAAAAGGGGAGAACATATGTGACATGGATAGAGTGGGGGATACATATATGTTACATATGCTCTCCCGCCATTCACCCATTGTCACACCTGCACCAGGCCCCCACACCCCATTCGCCTCCACAGGTTCCCACCTCCTGCAGTGTCTGGTGATGGAGGACTGTGGTCCCCACAGTAGCTCCCGCCTCTACTGCTCCATGCGGGTGACTCCCACTGATGATGTCACTGTGCTCTGCATAGAAAGCAGGAGAATGTACCTCTCACTGTCCCTGCAGTCAGGACAACGTCGTGACTGTGCAGGACAGTTCACAGCAATAGGGACTGTCCCGCCAGAATCAGGACAATGGAAGACTGAGATGCAAGCTCCTTCCTGTTATTCAGCTTTGGTTACTCTTCTGTATTACTTCCTTACAATACTTTCAATGGGCTTATAAAATCATCATCAGATATTTATAGCTGATTGAAGCTTACAATCTAAATTCCCTAACACACAAACAGACTAGGGTCAATTTAATAGCAGCCAATTATCCTACTAGTATGTATTTGGAGTGTGGGAGGAAACCGGAGCACTTGGAGGAAACCCACACAAACACAGGGAGAAGACAGAGCCGGATTTAGACCTCATAGGGCCCTAGGCAGGATACTGTTTTTGGGCCCCCTCCCTGAAACAATCCATAACACTATATTTTGGCAGCCTACCATATACCCTTATAGTTACGTAGAAGTGACAGCATGTGCCACCGCATGCCTACCATATACCCCTATAGTTACGTAGAAGTGAAAGCATGTGCCACCGCATGCCTACCATATACCCCTATAGTTACGTAGAAGTGAAAGCATGTGCCGCCGCATGCCTACAATATACCCCTATAGTTAAGTAGATATGAAAGCATGTGCCGCCGTGTAGCGCCGGCACGCCGCCAAAGGAGGTGAGGGTGTGGCTTGCATCTTTGGGGGCGTACCTAACATGTGAAAAGAGCAAGGCCACCCTGCTGCAGAAAAAGGCACCCCTAAATAATTACCAAGCAGTCCCGTTTTTTTAAGTAGTTGGGTCAAAACAACTTAATAAATATTGAAGTCAGGACAGAAATACTTACTTAAGTTTTTTGCAAAAATAATACGCATAAATCCAAGTATGTGCTCTTGTCACTATTGTCCCTCTATCATCACACTGTGCCCCTTCATTGTCACTTTTGCCCCTTCACAATATCACATGTGCCCTTTCACCATCACCTCTGTGCCCATCACCATCACCACCTCTGTGCCCTTCACCATCACCACCTCTGTGCCCTTTACCATCACCCCCTCTGTGCCCATCACCATCACCACTTCTGTGCCCCTTCACCATCACCACCTCTGTCCCTCCGTTGTTTTACTTACCTTTCTATTGCCTTTCTTCTCCGGCGCGCTGCTCCTCCTCGGTCAGTCCAGATTTAAAAAAAAAAAAAAAAAAAGAGTCACGTGATCGCTCGTCGGGTCCCGGCAGCCTCTCCTCCTCTCTCTATCACTGAGACACTGAGAGGAGAAGAGGCTGCCGGGACCCGATTTGCGGCACCCGACCCCCCCCAATTTGCGGCACCCGACCCCCCCCTGCCGCGAGTCGGGGGAGGGGCCAATTATTTTTGTTTTAAATTGCTCCTGTCCCCCCAGCTGTGCTCCCCGAGAGCCGCTAGGCCCTAGGCAGGTGCCTAGGTTGCCTAGCGGTAAATCCGGCCCTGGGAGAAGATACAAACTCCACACAGATAAGGCCATGGTCGGGTATTGAACTCATGACCCCAGTGCTGTAAGACAGAAGTGCTAACCACTAAGCCACCGTGCTGCTACGTTGTGTCTATTTTACCTTGTAATATATGATCAAACCAAATGACCAGAATATGATTGTTTTAGAAACTGCAAAGAGAAACATACATTTATTCATACACAGTGTAACTGTGTGAGACTTCCCTCTTTACTCACTGACAGCATTACTTGGTACAGTGAACCAACATTAAGCTAAACATAATCTTTTGGCTTATTTATATGCAGCAACCTAACACTATACAGCTAAGGGCTAGAGTACAGATGCACTTTCCTTTCTCTGTGGACGTAGTTTAATACAAAATCTTTATGCTCAGGAAAAGACGGGGGTTATGTCATTTTATTTATATGACACTAGCTGAAGTGCCCGGCGTTGCCTGGGTTTAAATCTTCACGTTATTAAATTATCAACGAGTTGGATGTAACTGTCAACATTTTAAAAATAATTAGCAGCTTAGCAGCTCCTCCAACACACCCATGAGTTGGCTGCCCTGTGTCGTTTTTGTTTTTATATTAAATGTCATCCAAATCCATTCCGTGGAAGGCGCAGAACAGGTTCCCCAGGTCAAAGTTCTGCCCAGTGTACACCAATGGGAGGTCTGACTAGCACCTCAACCCCCAGTATGTCTTCTGGGATTCAATGTTACCAGTGTGTGAAGCCTTCATCCAAAACCATCCAGTGGAAGGCTCAGAACAGGCTCCCAGGGTCAAAGTCCCACCCAGCGTACAAAATTTGTCTCAGTGTTGCTATGTGGTCTAATAGCTTTTTCGATACTAAACAACTATGCAAGATTCGGCAGCTTATATATATATATTACATGCACATATATGGTGGTGGAGTGGGGTGGAGCTGGATTTGAAGTTGCAGACAAGTTTTTAACCTACCGTGTATTAAGCTGCCTTGGAACGTGACTGCTGTGAGCATATTAGCCTAGGGTGAACTTAACCTTAATTAGGACCTGATCCAAATTTTTGCACTTGGGAGGTATGCAAACCAGCGGTTTAGTAAAATAAACAAAATAAAAATCTACCCCCAAGTGTGTCTTAAAGTGAAATAAAATGTATTCAATTTTGTTTTTAATTATATTTATAGATAAAATTGCATAACTCTATTTATATTTCTTGATCTGTTTATTAGAAACAGTGGAACGTTCAGATTACAGAAGTATGTATAACATTCAAATGATCCATCTTTCAGTGTCAGAGATATCAATATTTTAATAAGCAGGGATAATCTCAGGACAGTGACTACCAAAATCTGGAAACACTTAGGGACTCATCCAGAGTTGGATGAGGACTTTTGTGTGTCACAAGGACTGGCTAGATATGTAGTAGGTTTTATAGAATACTTTTGCGGCAAAAGGTGAAACTATGCAATAAAAATCATCCGTAAATTATATTTTCATTGGAAGGTAAATCAGCTGTGATTTCTCGTAAATGAAATTTACAAACAGTGGAACTTTACAGTTACTATACCTTTAACACGGAAAAGCCAGGATGTAACTCTAATCACAGTAATTACTATTGTGCGCTTAAGAGTTATCAGTACAATCCCAGTACAATCCCAGAAGAACATAAAAGGCAGACATCACTGTGATAACATCAGACATAAAACAGGTCAGCCATGTAAATCCCAGGAGCTTAAATTTAAATTTTGAAAGGATATATGGTTAAGTTCAATTATACCAATAATATTCATCTTGCTGTCGAAGGAACAGCTTGTACATACAATGCTTGAAATCTGAATCCTTTACACAGGGATTATAACCCGACACCAGGTCAACAGGCCGGACAGGTTTGCATATAACGTGTCCCTTGCTTTTACGTAATAAGGAACAAATTCTGTATCCATGTAAACGTATCCATGTAAACTACACATTATTGTTTTACTGGTTCTATTTCTACGTCGTGGTGAGGTTGGCTGTCTTCCCCACTGAACTGGCAATAATTTCTCCTTTATCTCACATGAATCTGAAAGTGGTATTTTGTTATGAGTATAAACAGACATCTGAATTCTCGCCCAGTGTTTCTGTTTCAAAGTACAATGTATGTAATATGAGAATGTGCTGAAACTCACATTACAATAACTATACAAATAGGAGCTGTCATTTCTAATATAAGTGTTACAGTCACGTAGTTTAAAGGTTACAGAAAATGAAAAAAAGATTCTCCAATCCCTGTGTGGTGTATATGGTCTCCCCAAAGTACACTTGTTCGCACTTTTCAACAATTTGCAAGTCATAGTGCATCAAAACTTTTATTGTCTATAGAAAGTAAAGTAACTCCAGTATAGTTTGTAAAGCTGCTACTTTGCACTATAAAGTATGAACTCACCATTTGCTTGTGTGAGCCTCTTGTGTTTGCTTGGGCCCAGATTCCCCTTTAGGTAGTGTAGGCAGCTACTTAGGGCCCGGGGGGCCCAACAGCAACCCGTCACCTGCCACTTGAATAACCATCTTCTTTCTTAATAAAAAAATGCCTTAGAGGCAAACAGGGCCTGGATTCCAGTGGGTGAGGGGGGAGGGAGCAGCTCCCAACTGCAGATACTATAGGGGGCATAATTATTACCTGGGTCATAACATTTGCTGCTGATGCCAAGACAAGTATTGGTGGCAAAATGTATGTGAACACTGCTAGTGGCATAGTCAATATTGGTGGCATAATATGTGTAAACACTGCTGCTGACATATATTTGTGTATAACTACTGCTGGCTTAAGTGCTGGAGGACACAATTTCTGGTATAACTAATGTCTGGGGGGCAATGCCATTATAAATAGAAAGCACATGGGCAGGCTGGAGGGGGCCCCAAAACTGTCAGCCTGCCTAAGGCCCTGCTTGGTCTTAATCCAGCTCTGTGTTCAGTAAAATATTAATGGTTTTGACACTGCATCCCTTTGTATCAGAATTGGTATTATAAAAGAAATGTGTTCTGTCAGCTCTCTTTTGATTGTATTTCATTACATTTTATAAAGAAAATCTACTAATAACACTGTCAATACACTATTCACTATTGTGTGTCAGGCGCCGTCCCCGCTTCTCTACTCCTGCCGGGGACGGACGCGGCTCACCACTTCCTACACGTACCGTTGCTAGGCAACGGGACGCCTCCTCTGTGACAACATGACAACGCTGACCGCCGGCTCACCGCCCACCAATGAAAAAACACTCCTGTCTATATAAAGGAGACCCTGGCACCATTAGGGTGCCAGAGTAACTAGGTCTCCTAATGCTCCAGCACTCTAGTGGTTCTATCTACTTTCTGTTTGACTCCCTGTGTACCGAACCGGCTTGTCCTGACTATGTTTTGGATTCTCCCCTGGTCTGTTCGCTCCTCCCTGGTTTTGACCCCTGGCCGTCTGACTCTGCTTTGTCCGCTCCTTGGTACTTCACTTGTCCGCACGGTTACGACTTCTGCCTGTCCAACTACGATTGTTCCCTGGTGAAGACCGGTTGTGTGTTAGACTCCGCGCCTCCCTGTGTAGCAGCGCTAATACCTGCAGGTGAACTTCAGTTCGAAACATTCCGTGACATTGTGTATATAAAACTTCATGATGTTATGTTGAGGACAAATAGGTTAATGTGACTCTTGGGTGAAGTACTAACTGTAAGAAAAAAAATACACTTTTTCAATATTTTGCTTTTGAGATTTTTCATAGTTAGTGGAAGCACATTAATATACCTAAAGTAATATACCTAAAGATGTGATCACCAAGTATAGCAATACCTGGTATATGTAGTTAACTAAATATTTGAATGGATAGTAGACCTGTCAATGAAAGCATGTATTTTTAATTTATTGATTTTTTTTTGTACATTTTAATTTTTTAAAAAAAATTTTTTGTTTTTAATTTGGGAAGACCCTTACCTGTTTGACGCCCCCTCCAAAGGATTCAGTGCAGACTAGATATAATAGTGCTTCTGATTAAGGGGCTCTCTTGCACTGACCACTGCTGAAGGGATTTCTTGTGATCAGAGCTGCAGAGAGAACTTGTGACCACATATTGGTGTCCCGCCACCGAGGATGTATTCTCAGCTTCGCAAAATGCCAGTGCTGCCGGAAGCTATTGGTCCACGCAGTTACTTTATCTCCCTTAACTGGGGCCATGGATGTGCGGATGATGTTGGAGCACCATCTGCCCCCACCCTAATGCCACTAGTGGACCCCCAAGGGAAGCATGGGCCAGGGTATCCGCCTCCGCAATGACTGGTCTTCAAAACTAGGACATACTTGCCAACTCTCCCGGAATGCCCAGGAGACTCCCGAATTACGTGTAGGTCTCCCAGACTCCCGGGAGAGCTGACAATTCTCCCGCATCTGCACACTTCCTAGTAAAGTGGGCAGATTTGAAGCCTCCATGATGCGATTCTCCGGGAATTGCATCATTTTGGCCCGCCCCCCTGTGTTAAAATGATGCGTTTGCGTCATTACGTCACAGGGGGTGGGGCCAAAATGATGTGACTTGCAGAGCCACGCCCTCTCATGCCCAGGTTGACAACTATGAACTAGGATCTTATCTGTACTTAGCAAAAAACCCCCTTACTCTGCCCATCTTCTCCCATCAGATGGCACGATCTTCTGCTCCCCTGTAATATCCACCATCTTGCTCTCAAACCCATATGCTTTTTGGAAACCTAAGCGCAGCTGTGCAAATTGAGGTGATTAGTGTCACCAAGGGGTATTTTGTTCTGTAACCCAATTTTTTTGCTTAGGGAATGACCCCTTTACTAACATAGCCTGAAAGTTGGACAGTACCATAATGGATGGCAAACATAGCTAGATTTACTCTGTTTCCCAGAGCAACCAATAAAATTCTAGCTATCATTTTCTAGAATGTACTAGATAAATGTTAGCTAGAGTCTGATTGGCTGCTATTGGCAACACCTCCACTTTACTATAAGCGTTAGTAAATCTATTCCTTGCTTTCATTTCTTGCAGTAGGCAGATAGAAAATAGCTGATGATTGGGTTCTATGAGTCACTGCACTGTGAGAGTTTGCATCTATGTTAGCAAATAATCCCATCTACATATTACGCCCGTGTTGGGATATGTGCAATAAAGACTTCCATCATCAACAACTCAATTATAAACATATGCAGTGACATTCTGCCCACTGACCCACTGAAATGTGTTGGAAGACCTCTCATCCACAAAAACGTGTCCAGACATTTCCTCTTCAGATCACAATTGGCACCAATATATAAATCAAAACAAGAGAGAAATGAAAGACCTCAGCTCAGTGCTTATTACCATCTAGTTCTTGCAAATATGTCATTTTTCAAACTAAAAACTTTGTCCAACAAAAACTACAACACCTACAAAATGTGTGTAAATGATTTGTTTTTGGTGAATTACTAGAATACACTGTGACCTTTTAGAATTGTGTATATGACATGTATTAATCTATATTGGCTACCAGGGCATACTGAGAGTTGTAGTTCTACAATATCTGAAGTTCAATCACAGTGATCATACAGAAGAATATTATGAATGGTCTAAAGTTGTGATTATTACAGTTTCGGCAGATTCTCTTTTGCAGGGAGTGAGTATAGAGTGCGCTACGAGTTTTACAGTAGGCTTGATAATAGTGTGAAGAAGGATGTGACATGAACGTATTCTTTTCTGGCTTAAATCTTTTTAATTTCAGTGGCTTAAGCCAATATAAAATATTTAAGGGAATTAATTACCAAAAATCGATCATGTCAGTTACTGAGTCAGAGACACCAAAAGTGGCATTTTTTGGCATAAAAACTGGTCTTAAAATGATCTGTTGCAAAATCATAAATTACAATCTTTGTGAATTTGTCAGACTTTCAAATAACAATAAAGTTTTGTTTTAATGTTGTGGAACGTTTGTGTATTGACATAGAACATGTATTAAGTTAACTTCTATTTTCAAAGCTACACTAAAACAATGGGCTAGATTTACTAAGCTGCGGGTTTGAAATAGTGGGGATGTTGCCTATAGCAACCAATCAGACTCTAGCTTTCATTTATTTAGTACCTTCTACAAAATGACAGCTAGAATCTGATTGGTTGCTATAGGCAATATCTCCACTTTTTCAAACCCGCAGCTTAGTAAATCTAGCCCAATGTATCTATGGTTCATATTTTACAGCCTCATATTTTGGCAATTAAGTTATTACAATTAAAAATTATACAGATAGAGTAACATTTAATAGTCATGAGGAGAAATAAACATTATCCAGATCAGAGTAACAGCCGGGAGGGTAGCACTTTTATTAATCTGCAAGAGGTATATAAAGGAATAGATATCTGGTCATTCATACTTGTCTACTTTTCCAATTTTCCAGATATAGATGTGTTTTCTGAAGCAAAAATATCCTTTCCCAAAATGAGCGTATCTTGTTCTTGCGGCCACTTATTTTTGTAGAGGTACGTTGGGGACATAAGTAGAGTGCAGTAACGGTGTGGAGATGCCAGTCAACCACGCTTCACAGAAATGCCTTAGATTTTGACTTAGACATATGCTTAAGAAATGCCACTTAGGGGCAGATTCAACGATCGCGAGACTACACAGAGATTTGTTTTTAGTTAAAGTACAGTTTTGACAGGAAAGCTGGGTCCAAGAAACAGCCGGAAACAGATTAGAGTTGGGTCTAATCTGTAGGTCACAGGAATTTCAGCATGGAAGAAGTTGTCAAGCAGGTCTTTGAAGCAAGTGATGTTTATTTGCTCAAGTGCCCTTATAAGGACAGTTCATACCCGTTTAAGGTACCAGTGATCAAAAGGTCAGAAGAAACAAGAATGATACATTTCAGTACAAACCAGTGCTGTTTTATACAGTTTTGGTATATACAGGGTAAGCCAGCCTCCTGAAGTCTGAGTTATTTTTAATATCAGGATGCAATATGTTTCCCCAAACATGGATTTAAATGCAATTCAAACATAACAAAATTTACACTTATCTGTGATATCCTAAAACTTGCTGTGATTTCCTGCAACCTGTTTTAGAGACAGAGGAAATCTAACAGCAAGTCTACTCAAACCATCCTGTGCTTTCAGATGTGTTGCACACTCGCACATCTAATTAACATGAGATTAACATGGAGGGTCCTTTCTTCAGACAGTTGCAGAATACACATTTCCTCCCCTGGCATATGCCTCAGAAATAAATACATTTCCTCCACTCTATTGCTAACTTGGGAATTCCCAAAGAAAAGTTACAAAACCCCAAACAAGTCATTTCCAACCATAACACATTGGTGCCTGCACCTCTGATTGAAATACATTTCTACAATAAATAATTTTTACATGATCCAGCCGCAAATAAGTTATTTATAAGCCACACTACTCACTTTTGCTCATGCCCCATAGAGATGTGACCAAAAGTCAGCGTTTTTTACCATATAAATGGTGAAAAGGCGCAGCAACAATGTTCCTCGTAACATCGCGGCTAATTGAATCTGCCACTTAGAATGCATATCTTTGCTCATCTCATAGGCCTGGTATCATTTTCATGTTGGTGATGATCACAATGTCAGCATATTTGCTATGGACAAATCTGTATGTTAGAAGCTGCACGTATATTATCATACAGTCATTAAAACGTAATAGTACACGCCCAATTTTGCATGTACTTTACAGTTGTATTTTTACATTCAACTGTGAATGGCCCCACAGTGCAGAGAAAGCACAGAAAAACATATATATATATTTTATTGTACCCAGCTAGGAGGTAATGGGCTTTAGCTGCCATTGGATGTTATATATCAACTGACCAAACAGTAAGGGTACGTTCACAAGTTACCTGTCCTCTTGAGCTGCGTTATATTGAACAAGCATTGGACAAAACAGAATCCATCTCAGACTAGACTTTAAAAAGGGAGAATTAATCCCAATGAAGAAGTTCCTTTCACACAGCCACATTAGGGAGACTCTCAGCTCAGCATAGATGGAAAAATATTCCTTGCCTCCCCTAAAAAAACAAATAAAAGTAAACAGGTAAGTTTATAAATATGCATTTCCTTAGTCAACACTTATAGTAATTACTTGTTTTGGATATGTCTCTGATAACTTTACGCAATATTTGCCCATTCCTCCTCTACAGTTTATTTGGGGATCAGCGAGGGGCAGTACGTTTGCAGGTTTGGCACAGATTTTTTTATGCAATTAAGGTCAAGACTCTGAATGTGCTTCTCAAGGGCATTTTATGCTAAGTAACTCATGCACTGGTGAGGCACGGCACAGCAATGTGTGGAATATCCGCTCTGGAGTCGTCTGTTGTGATCTTCTGAGCATGTGCAGTATCACGGTGGCTCAGTGGTTAGCACTTCTGCCTCACAGCACTGGGGCTATGAGTTCAATTCCCAACCATGTCCTTATCTGTGTGGAGTTTGTATGTTCTCCCCGTGTTTGCATGGGTTTCCTCCAGGTGCTCCGGTTTCCTCCCACACCCCAAAAACATACTGGTAGGTTAATTGACTGCTGTCAAATTGACCCTAGTGTGTGTTTCTGTATGTCTGTGTATGTTAGGGAATTTAGACTGTACACTCTATTGGGGCAGGGACTGATGTGAGTGACAAATATTCTCTGTACAGCGCTGCGGAATTAGTGGCGCCATATAAATAAATATATAAATGATGATGATGATGATAATAATAAATTGGTAAAAATGTTGTTTCAATAAAAGTTATTTTTAATCCTGTGTGTGCCACTTTTTTTTCTTCTGTTTAAGCTATTATGGAACTTCATATTCCACAGTAGCCACTGGTAGCCATGGATGTTCTGACGTTTGTAGTTCCACAAGCACCAGCATGCACAGACAATGTCTGTCTGGGCTTGCTGGCCAAAGAATTCAACAATAGCTGGGACTATAGTTTATTACCATTACCACTGTAGACACCACCCCAGGGGTGATGAAAAGAGCCCCAGTGCAATTCAGCACTAGGCTGGATGACTCTAGGTTGGGGGCTCCCTCTCTCACTTTTTGCAGGCCCTACTGCCTAGAGACTCCATCCTAATGCTGAACAAAGGCACAGTTGCATACTCTCCCGGAATGTATGGGAGACTCCTGAATTTTTGGGAGGTCTCCTGGGAGAACAGGGCAACCTCCCACAGCCTGCCCTCTTAGTCGGTTAAGTGGATAGGGGTGGGGCTAGACGCGTCATCCTGGCCCCGCGCCCTGTTGTAATAGACCGATATTTGTAGCGTTTGACAGAGGCGGGGCCTAACAATGTGATCTGTGTGGCCACACCCCCACAACAGAGCCCCCTCCCGGACATTGTGACGCCAAAGTTGGCAAGTATGAGATAAGGCTGTGGTCAGGAACTGAACTCATGACCCCAGTGCTGAGAGGCTGGTACAACTACAAGTATAGAATACATTCTGGAAATGAGGAAGTTTATGTGCCTCCTGACTAATATATTCACAGTCTTCTCTTTCAGGGTCTCTGGTTAGCTTTGTCCCACGCATCCGCCTATTTATGTGTTATTCTGAGCTATATTATTAAATGTGCATAAGTTCTGTTTTATATGCTTTGTTAGTGTATCCACAGACACAGTTATACTGTATATAGTTTTCAAATCTCTGTAATGGAACAACTGCTATTATGTCAGCCCTTTCTTTAATAATTGTTTATATCATATAGTTATCCATTTACCTAACTTATTACTATATTTTTAACCTGAATAACTAATATGCAAATTGATTAATTAGATTAGCAAATGATTGTTACCATAACATATGTCAGGTTTGTTTTTTGTTTTTTGTTTTTTGTTTTGTTTTTTTAATTTTGGTTTGTGGTATAAAAATCTTCCAATAAAAAACACGATTCAAAAATTACCAGAAAATGATAGTAGTCCACACACCCTGCATGACGTGGCCACAACCACTTTCTGGATTTCTAGCTTCAAATGTTTGGAGGTATGATATGGGCAAATTATTCGACCTGAGTCATTAAGGCAAAAAAAGGAGTAAATGTTCTCTGGGACAAACCATGTTTCAATGCAAGTGGTGCAAATTAGTTTATTATTTTGCAAATAAGTTAAATACTGGCTGTTTTTTCATCTAACACACAAAAACGTAATACCTTTATTATAACACTGAAATTTAATGTTGATCTAGGACATGCCCTACCCCAACTATAAATCTGTCCCCATATTTTAAATTTAACTCCCCCTCCAATGCAACATGATTTTGCCCAGGTGTAAATGATACTCCTTTTTTATGCTTTGCTTTCCTTAATGACTCAGGCCCATTGTGTTTTTTAATTTTTTATTTTATTGTAAACCACTCTTCACTACCAGCTTTCGCTTAAAATAAAGAAATAATTCGATCCACACAGACAAAGGTCATTTTAGTGCATGCCGAACAGTATAACTGTACCTTGAACATTGCTGTGGCTGAGTTGACCTTTTAGCTGATTGCAGTATAAACTGTAAAGAACAACATGACAAACAGAATGGACTATGACAGCTTATGCACAAATCTGAATACAGTCGATCGTAAGCTCAAATCCGCATAGACAGCCTTGACAAACGTGGACCCATTAGGATGTTGATTTGGCTCTTACAGACACTTTGGTTGTCATTTTGCTACCATTGATTCAGCAGACTTTGTGTGAATGTGCTCAGACTGCTGAGACGGTTACTTCAAAAGAAGGGTTTAATGTAAGCAGAATACATTAATTATTTAAACACAGTAGCTACGAAAAACATACGCAGAGCTGTGATTTTGTGTTATTTATTTTTATTCTCTCCACCAAAAAATGAAAATAATAAAATAATTTGAATAGTTATGTATTTGCATTCATCTTGAACTAAGAGATAACAGTTTAAGTGAAACGTTTATCAAACTTATTAATAATGATGGGCATTTGAGCTCATCATCAACATTTCTTTATATCGCCAGCATATTATGTAGCATTTTAGGTAACAAACATAGTAATAAAACAATACTGGGTAATACAGAGAGAGAGGTAAGAGGGCCCTGCTCGCAGGCTTACAGTCTGTGGGACAATGGGAGTTTGATTCATGAAGTTAAGTCTACATATTGCATATTGGTCCAGCCAGATTGCAAAGGTAAAAAGTGCTCAGTGGGCTGCATGATCCAGTCACATAGCAATTTTTGTCAGGGGGTCACAGAGTTGTTGACTTGTGTGAAGGATTGAAGACAAGAGGAAAGTGTTATTGTGCCAGGGCGGGAATTCCACAAAGTGGGTGCAGCCCGAAAAAAGTTCTGTAACCGAGAATGGGAAGAGATAATAAGTGAGATTGTGAAACAAGTGAAAAGATGTATGGTGCAGTTTTGTTGATGGTCTTATATGTTAGTACTATATACTTTATATGATTTTATCTTATTGACTTGTACATGCCTTCTAGAAAACTTTACTAATAGTTTAGTTTTCTGAAACTTTCAATTTTCTCCCTTTTTTTAACCAAGGCCTATATAAAAATCTAGGTGTAGCCCCCATAATGCACCTGGAGGAGAGAGGGCTGGTGGTAGCTAGTATGCTTTTGGAGTGTGGGAGGAAACTGGAGCGCTGTACAGAGAATATTTATCATTCTCATCAGTCCCAACCCCATTGGAACTTGCAGTCTAAATTCTTTAACACACAAGCAGACATATGTTAGAGTTAATTTTTATTAGAGATCCTCAAGCTCGGTTCCTCGGAAACCAAACACACCCGAACTCAGGGAATTTGATTACCGAGCGAGTCGGCTCGGTACTGTCGCGCGCCCTCGGAATGGAAAACGAGGCAAAATGTCATTGTGACATTGTCGGATCTCGGATCTCGTGAGTTTTGCATTCCATTTTAAGATTCAAAATAACGGTGGGTGGTAGGGAGGTCGGTCCCAAGGATAATTCCATCTTGGGAGGGAGGGCGGTCCCAAGGACAATTCCATCTTGGGAGGGAGGGCGGTCCCAAGGATAATTCCATCTTGGGAGGGAGGACGGTCCCAAGGACAATTCCATCTTGGGAGGGAGGGTGGTCCCAAGGATAATTCCATCTTGGGAGGGAGGGCGGTCCCAAGGACAATTCCATCTTGGGAGGGAGGGCGGTCCCAAGGACAATTCCATCTTGGGAGGGAGGGTGGTCCCAAGGACAATTCCATCTTGGGAGGGAGGGCGGTCCCAAGGACAATTCCATCTTGGGAGGGAGGGTGGTCCCAAGGACAATTCCATCTTGGGAGGGGGGGCGGTCCCAAGGACAATTCCATCTTGGGAGGGAGGGTGGTCCCAAGGACAATTCCATCTTGGGAGGGAGGGCGGTCCCAAGGACAATTCCATCTTGGGAGGGAGGGCGGTCCCAAGGACAATTCCATCTTGCACCATTTTTCTTTTCTGCCACTGCTGTGTGCCAATGTGTCCTAGATGTACTAGGAACTGCCATGTGTTTGTGTCATTGCTCTGTCACTTACCATCCAGCCAGGTCGCTGCAGTCTTTGTTTGAAAGTGTATGAAAATAATATTGTGACCTGTGAAGTGACCTAAATTGACTGTAAATGACTTGAAATTAGTGTTATTGAGGTTAATAATAATGTAGAAACAAAAAAAGAGCAAAATTAAGTGATTTTAGCATATTTTAGCAATTTTTCTAAAACATACAAAACCAAAACCAAAACACACGAGGGTGGTTTTGCCAAAACCAAAACCAAAACACAAAGCTAATCCAGATCCAAAACCTGAAAAAAATAAAACAGCTCACGGAAGTCAGTGAGCATCTCTATTTTTGAACAAGAAGCCAATTAACCTACCATGTATGCCTTTGGAGTATAGGAGGATATTGGAGCACCTGGAGGAAACCCACGCAAACATACAAACTCCACACAGCTAAGCTCCTGGTCAGGAATCAAACTCATAACCCCAGCGCTGTGAGGTAGAAGTGCTAACCACTGAGCCACCGTGCTCATCCAGGTAAAGCGGATAAACCACTTCTTTGAAGGCCTTGTAACCTAATGGCCTTATACCTGCTTTGTAGTGGGCAGCATACATCAAGTAGTTAAATCTCTGATATGGAGGAAAAGGTGCAGAGATGTGTAAGTACAAAATGATCATTAGAAGATAACAAGGTACAAAATATATATATAGTAATATTAACTGAACAATGGTGCATTATATCAATATCCAAACATAATAAGATGATATGACAATATCTCAATGCAAATAACAATAGCACTTTCCATGCAATAGAAGATGGATACCAACAATATTATGAAAACACTTTAAATGCAGTATAGTTAAGAGACTGTAATTGACTCTTAAGCGGGATAATGTGCTTGGCTCAGCAGTAGCAGAATGAGGCTGAGTATCAGTATCATGTCACTTTAGTACTTTTTGCAAACATCACAGGTTGCACAGTAATGAAGAGGGGTTACACGCTATGATTACCTATGAGTGCATACCCTAAATCAATAAATTAAACTCAGGAGACATGGATGGAATGGAGACGCTAACACAAATCCTAAGTGCACATTCTAGACTATAGATGGCTTCAATTTGAAGAACCTTAAAAGTAATAGTGTAAATAGTTGGGATTCTGAAGAAATGTCAGTGCAGTTAGAATTGACTTGCAAGACAAAGAGGACAATGATATTGGGTGTTGTAGCCTCAATAATTTTGTTAGTTTGAGGAGGGTAAGCTGCCCAGAGATGGAGATTCACCACATACTCTCTTGAGATAAGTCCATGGAAATGAGGTGGAGCAGTCATTTGGGTACTAGTAAATATATAGGATAAAGATGAGGGGAGCAGTAGTCCCAGCACTGTAGGGCAGTGCAAGGCTGTACCTCTGTCTCTAACAGTGACGTGGCTCTGAGTGTGGGTGCAACGCAGTATATAACCGTGTACTCACACATGCAGCAGACACTGATTAGTTCCCTCTGCAATATAAGTCAATATAGATGCGGTAGCAGCTATAGTAGAAGCAGGAACCAGGAACAATGACAAAGTGACAGTACAAGCAGCAGACAGCTGAACCACACTTGTACTCTCCCTGGATCCCTAAACTGGTTGTGGGCTCCTTTTTTTCCTCTGGGCTGGTTTAGGACTCTGGTAGGTTCATCTGTGGCTGACTCCCCTCTGGAACTGGCAAATTCCTTTGATACTCTGACAGCTAGCTCTAGCAATCTTACAACTCTCGCTTATAGTTTGGCAGCTTTTCTGTAAGTGCTACAGTTCTGTCTGTATTGCAGCTTGTGCTGTGAGACTTCTGGGTCTGTCTATGGGATGTGAAGTCTTTCCCATCACCTACAGTCTAAGAATACTGTTCAAACTTTCTGCACTTCTGTCCGGCTTTCTGACTCTCAAGCTCACAGTATTCACACTTGCTGTGTTTTTTCGCCTCTGCAGTAGGCTCAGCATGTGTACAGGCTCTTGCACCACATCCTGAGTCCTAGCAGCTTAGGCATGCTGGGAACTGTAGTTTTCAGAATTCAAGGCTGAATTCAACTCCTACTCTCATGTCAATCAACTCCACTCTCCCCTACCACAAGTGCACGCTGAACCTGGGGGTTACATGGGTACTGTTTTTATTGCGGTTGTTCTTTCATATGTAATATTTGAGCCCTTGAATGTCTCCATCTGAACCTGAATTCCTTCTCTGGGTTGTGTTTCTGGAATTTGAACACTGGTGGTCGATTCAGGAGAACCCCTGCCCACGTAATAAACGTCCCTTTGGCGTGATATTTATTTAACTAATAAAACATTCACAAAGACAGACAATTATTCATGCACAATGTGTTTGCATTGAAGATTAAATATACAATACTTTAACTAATTTAATGTCTTTGTTATCTTCGTTCCTAGAACCTAGTATCCCGGACAAATAAATAATATTTGTAACACAAATATTCCCTAATTGTTACTATCTATAAATACTTTACTTGAGAGAAAGATTAGGATACTTACTTAACGTCGAAAAGTCCTCCTTTTACTAATAGTAAACCTATGTATACATGACCAAGAACGTTGGTGCACATCAAAAGACAATGAATTATTTATAAAACATTGGCAGTTAAACGCTGGTAGAAACGCTATTCCTGAATGGGATGCAGTCATAACAGTGACAGTCATACATGTCTATGAGCTCTCGGTTTGTCAGATTGTGAGGCAAGTGATGACATTGCCATTAATTGAAGATTGTGTGGAAGCTGTATATTTTTGTTAGCTGGCTAGAAGATTTACTCTGTAATTCAGTTCTATCAATAATAAGGTGAACTCGTGTGATCCCGAGTTAAATATATTGAGAGTTTTTATATATAAATGTCGTAGTGTTTAATTAAAAATTGTCAACTTAGCTGCCTGTAAGTAGATACATTGCTCCTCATCCTCTTGTTGTGACATCACCCACTACATATCACTGTGATCAGGGCCGGTGCTAGGGTTCTCAGCGCCCTAGGCAAAATTTCAAAATACCGCCCCCCCCCCTCCCCTCGCGAGCACACCAAATACCTGCCTCACAGACCCATCATACCTACTCGACTGTGTGCATTTGTGTTTAAAAAAAAAATTAGCCTTACCTCCTCCAGCGATCCAGATGCCGTGTTGTTTGATGCAGAACGCTGTCCAGACTCCACTGCAGACACAGGATTTCTAGAGGGGAGATATCCAGGTGTTAGATTTCGGGGAAAAAAACTTGACACAATAAGCCTATGAATTATGCATTTGTTAAAGGCAATGGACGGCCCTAACATGTCCCTTCATCACACATATGTTCCTTCATCACACCACTGCACCCCCCTCTGCATCACACCACTGCACCCCCCCTCTGCATCACACCACTGCACCCCCCCTCTGCATCACACCACTGCACCCCCCCCTCTGCATCACACCACTGCAAAGAAAATGACTATTTTATTGGCACCTTACGCTCTATTTTTGACTTGCAGCAAGTCAAATAGTGCTAAATAATAGTACTTTTTCTCCCAAATACCTTGCAAAAGAAATATAGAGTATGAAGTGGCAATGACTATTTTCCACATCATACTCTATATTTCATTTGCAAGGTATTTGGGAGAGAAATTACTATCATTTACCACCTCATGCTGTATCTTTGATTTAAAAACTATGGTGGATACAATGATTATTTTATTGGCACCTCATGCTCTATATTTGACTTGCTGCAAGTCAAAAAATATAAAAAAAAAAAAAATTAAATTAAAATTAATTATAATACAAAAGAAAAAAATAATAATAAAAAATAAAATAAAATGGAGATACTCACTTTTTCTTTTTCCTAAAGGCTGGTCAGCAAGTGCAGGGGACCTCTTCAATGGCTGCCCACCGGTCCTCAGCTTCTCACAACAAAGGAGGAGGGTGGAGCACAGCTGTGCATGCTGGGAGGGGAGGGAGGCGTCGGTAAATAACTTTAATCACACTGTCTGTCAGTGACAGACAGTGTGAAACTATTAATGGACCGCCGGACCATGGGAAGGTCACATGATCACTGACATCAGTGATCATGTGAGTGCATCGGGCGGCCCGGGCGCATCCATTTTTAAGAAGAAGAGGAGGCCACTACAAAACCGCTGACTAGATTTTCTTATCTAGTCAGCGGTTTGGGACATAAGTGCAGCGGTGGAGGCGCGCCTGTAGTGGCCGCCACCGTCCTCTTCTTAGAAGAGGATGGCGGCGGTCACTAAAAACGAGCAGCAGGCGCTCCTCCGCCGCTGCCCTTATGTCTCAAACCGCTGACTAGATAAGAAAATCTAGTCAGCGGCGCCCTGCAGGTCCCGGCGCCCTAGGCAACTGCCTAAGGTTGCCTAATGGGAGCGCCAGGCCTGGGCAAGATAGTTCAAACAGCAAGCAGTTTGCACCATCTAGCCTATCAGAAGCAGGTCTTAAAAAAACTACAATGGGGAGGGCATTTTTTTAAATCAGTTTCATGCATCTGCCGGTTTTCACAAACTGCAGCTGGATAAGTTTCCCTCTGAGAGTTAATGACTATGTGTGCCAGGCCTTAGGGTTTCATTCATTTTCCCTGTGCTTATATCATAATTTAATTTAGAAAAACAGTTAACATTCATTGACTCATTACATGTTAATGAAATAATTTCTAAGGTTAAGTTGCTGATGACTCCTGTAGTGAAATTACTAATGCAATTAATTTCCCTATTTGTTATATATAATTATTCACTTAATTGGTACACTCATTAGTGCTGCATTTGTTTAACACTTGTGTTGTTTCTATGGTACAGAAAGAGCCAGTATATACACATAGTGATATCTTGCAGCTTGGAACCACATTATCAATGACTGCTCAAGGCTGAGTCATAACAAACACAATTTGCAACAATTTTGGCATCTGTGACTCATATGTTGTTGCAGACTTCCCAAAGTGGCCTATTTCACAATAATCCCCCCATGAAAATCTTGTTTCACCCTAATGTAATTGGCAATTGTGGTATAGGAAATGAGCTCACTTATTAAATCGCTGATTTCTTTTGGTTTGCCGGCTTCCTGTAAATAACCAATTAATCCTAATTTAGAACTAGTGGCACACAAATGAATAGAAATTGACTCTAAAGCAAAAACACAATTAAAGGTTTAAATAGGACTCTGCATAATTAAATGTTTTTAAAATTGAAAAAATCTCCTTGCACAGAAAGCATTTCAATGCATTTCACGTCTTACAAGATAATTGCAACATATATACCAAAAGTATGTGGACACCTGAACATGTCATCCATGTGTGCTTGTTGAATATCTCATTCCAAATCCATGGCATTAATATGGAGTTGCCCCTAGCTTTGCTGCTATAACAGCATCCACTCTTCTAAGTAGGCTGTCCACTAGATTCTGGAATCCATTCAACCACAGGAGCATTAATGAGCACTGGTGAACGTAGTGAGTACTTAGTGAACACCGAGCACTGATGTTGGGTGATAAGGCCTGGACCTCGCTGTGTCCACGATGGTATTGTCATGTTGAAACAGGAAACGGCCTTCCCCAAACTCTTGCCACAAAGTTCTTTAGAATGTCATTGTATGCTGTAGAATTAAGATTGCCCATTTAGTCACTGAGCATTGCCCATGGTGATCTGAGGCTTGTGTGTGGCTGCTCAGCCATGGAAACCCAATCCACGAAGTTCCCGATGAACAGTTCTTCTGCTGGCATTGCTTCCAGAGGCAGTTTGGAACTCAGTAGTGAGTGTTACAACCAAGGACAGATGACTTTTATGCGCTACGCCCCTTCATCACTCACCATTCCCGCTCTGTGAGCTTTTGTGACCCACCACCTTGCGGCTGCGCTGTTGCTGCTCTTAGACATTTCCACTTCTCAAAAACAGCACTTGACCTAGGCAGCTCTAAGAGGGCCATAGACAAACTGACCTGTTGTAATGGTGACTTCCTATGACAGTGCCACGTTAAATGTCACTGAGCTCTTCAGTACAACCCATTCTACTGCTAATGTTTGACTTGGGGTTTGCATGGCTGTATGCTTGATTTTATGCACCTGTTAGTAATGGGTGTGTAAAAGGATCTATGGTAGCGCCTTACATGCGCACGCTGTCCTCTTAATCTGTTCTTAGATACACTCGCTATAAAACTCGCACTTTTATGCACTTTTCCTTACACAGTGTTGCCTTACTCAGTATTTTGACCACACTAAATAACACAAGTTTTACAGAACTATTTACCCAGTAATCACTGTATCTCAGCAGTTCTTCACAGTATATATTCGTTATAAATAATCAATACTTACAACATATGTATTTAAATCAAAGTATTTTACTGTTAACACAGAAAAGCTTGTATTCACAGTTCACACATATATCATAACGTTGTTCAACATAACATAGTATATCAATATAAAATTAACCATAGGTTCACCACCTTTTTCCTTACATTATCCTTGATTTACATAGTGGGGATTCTACTATGCAGCTGCGCATGCGCGACTCGCACATGCACAGTTGTACCCGGTACGTGCACGCACGCCCGTCTGGGGTACATGTGCGCACGTGCACCCCTGTAACCCGCGGCTCCCCCTTCACAGGGTGTAACTGAAATTGCCAAACACACTAAGTAGAAGTGGTGTGCATACTTTTGCCCATATAATGTATCTCTAAATGCCTTGTTGGTGGCTAGTGCACAATACAGACATTTTCCTGCTGGCAATACAGACACACCTTATTGGTGTATGTGTTTACCATGGACCACATTCTGGACATCTAGCATTCAATATAGACCAAGGAGGACATTTAGAGCTGGATGCATTTACGTCCACAATGTATATGTAAAATGTGTACTGCAAAAATGGTCCATTTACATGTTTATTTTGAGTTTCCCATACCTTAAGGTGCAAGCAATTCAAAATAGTATGTTAAATGTGTATGCATGAAGATACGTTTTATAGGGCATTAAGGTAGTCTGTAAGGGCCTGATTCCTCAAGGTACGCATTCTGAGCGAAACCCGCATTTAGTATTAAACACACGTATTTTGGCTTTGCGCACTGCTGAATTCATCTAGTCACGGATCTCAAGATAGGTGCTCTACTATACAAGACACTGCAGGATACGTCCAATACCTATGTGAAATATAATTCCGCAAAAGATCGCACAGGAAAAAAATAATATTGCATTAATGTCACCTGTTAGTAATAGAGGAGTTAACTGCAGACACTTCTTATAGCCTGCATATAATACTGATATCACTTGGCCTCAGAACTTAGACTAGCCTTATAGCTGGTGGAAGGGATACAACAGAAAAACAAGTAACTTTAAAACACCCGGAGCTTAATTCTGATGTGCCTGCATGCGCTTGAGCTTGGCACACCCTTACTGTAAATTGGCTATGGCAAAATGCCCCTTCGCTGCGCTGTTCACTCCCCAAAATCATAGGCTGCAGTAAGAGTCCTTTGCGCATGAAGACACAGCGGACAGGGCTGCGCTTACTGGCGTAAGGTCCTGTTCTGGGCATGAGCAGATTGATTTTGCATACGATACGCTCAAAATCAGCAGATACGTGACTTGGTGAATCAGGCCCTAAGAGTATAATGACTCAGCTGCATACTAGATCCTGGCCTGTCATGTTGTGGCTCCAATTCAGCATTGTCTAACCAGTAGTTGTTTTTCTCCTTTGGATTAACCTGGAAAAGAAGAAAGAAGAGAACCCCTTTGGAATTATGAGTGTAATAAAGTGGAGAATGTGAGATTGGGGGGAGTATTTATTTCTAGGGTGTATGTGTTATTTTAACAGTTTTTCAATCTGTGTTACTACAGGTCAAAGCATGCCCTGGATGCTAGAGCCCGCTAGCAGCCATGGGCATGTAGTTCTACAAATGCCAGCATACTCAAATAGTTGATGGCTGTCAGGGCTTGCTGGGACCAGTATTAGTACCACATATAAAAAAAAGGTATTATTGTGACCAGAGCCGGATTTACACCTCATGGGGCCCTAGGCAAGATATCGGTTTGGGTCCCCTCTTCACACACACAGTGGCCCCTCACACACACAGTGGCCCCTCACACACACATAATTAGGGATGAGCGCACTCGGATTTATGAAATCCGAGCCCACCCGAACGTTGCGGATCCGAGTCGGATCCGAGACAGATCCGGGTATTGGCGCCAAATTCAAAAGTGAAACTGAGGCTCTGACTCATAATCCCGTTGTCGGATCTCGCGATACTCGGATCCTATAAATTCCCCGCTAGTCGCCGCCATCTTCACTCGGGCATTGATCAGGGTAGAGGGAGGGTGTGTTAGGTGGTCCTCTGTGCTGTTTAGTTCTGTGCTGTTTAGTTCTGTGCTGTTTAGTTCTGTGCTGTTTAGTTCTGTGCTGTGCTGTGCTGTGCTGTGCTGTGTTCTGCAGTATCAGTCCAGTGGTGCTGTGTGCTGTGCTCTGTCCTTCTGAGGTCAGTGGTGCTGCTGGGTCCTGTGCTGTGTCCTGTTCAGTCCAGTGGTGCTGTGTCCTGTGCTCTGTGCTTCTAAGGGCATAGTTATTTCCCCAATATTCCCCTGTGTTTAAAAAAATAAAAAAAAGTTTTTTTAAAAAATACCAAAAACTACTTTAATATTTTTTAATTACCACAAAATTTGCACAACCAATCCTGCAGTATAAGCCCATTGGTACTGCAATATTACCAAGTTCACACATTCAGCAGTAAAAGTCCAGTGGTACTGCAATATTACAAAGTTTACACATTCTGCAGTATCAGTCCAGTGGTGCTGTGTCCTGTGCTCTGTCCTGCTGAGTTCCGTAGTGCTGCTGGGTCCTGTGCCGTGTCCTGTTCAGTCCAGTGGTGCTGTGTCCTGTGCTCTGTGCTTCTAAGGGCATAGTTATTTCCCCATTATTCCCAAGTTTTTAAAAAATAAAAAAAAAGTAAAAAAAAATAAAAAATTTAAAAAAAAAAAATATATATAATAATTATAACCAAATTTGCAAAACCAATCCAGCATTATAAGTCCATTGGTACTGCAATATTACCAAGTTCACACATTCTGCAGTATCAGTCCAGTGGTGCTGTGTCCTGTGCTCTGTCCTGCTGAGTTCCGTAGTGCTGCTGGGTCCTGTGCCGTGTCCTGTTCAGTCCAGTGGTGCTGTGTCCTGTGCTCTGTGCTTCTAAGGGCATAGTTATTTCCCCACTATTCCCAAGTTTTTTAAAAATAAAAAAAAAGTAAAAAAAAATAAAAAATTTAAAAAAAAAAAAATATATAATAATTATAACCAAATTTGCAAAACCAATCCAGCAGTATAAGTCCATTGGTACTGCAATATTACCAAGTTCACACATTCTGCAGTATCTTGTGCTACATATAATGGAGACCAAAAATTTGGAGGATAAAGTAGGGAAAGATCAAGACCCACTTCCTCCTAATGCTGAAGCTGCTGCCAGTAGTCATGACATAGACGATGAAATGCCATCAACGTCGTCTTCCAAGCCCGATGCCCAATCTCGTAGTACCGGGCATGTAAAATCCAAAAAGCCCAAGTTAAGAAAAAGTAGCAAAAAGAGAAACTTAAAATCATCTGAGGAGAAACGTAAAGTTGCCAATATGCCATTTACGACACGGAGTGGCAAGGAACGGCTTAGGCCCTGGCCCGTGTTCATGACTAGTGGTTCAGCTTCACCCACGGATCTTAGCCCTCCTCCTCCTCCTCCCCCCCTACAAAAAATTGAAGAGAGTTATGCTGTCAGCAACAAAACAGCAAACAACTCTGCCTTCTAAAGAGAAATTATCACAAATCCCCAAGGCGAGTCCAAGGGTGTTGGTGGTTGTCAAGCCTGACCTTCCCATCACTGTACGGGAAGAGGTGGCTCGGGAGGAGGCTATTGATGATGTAGCTGGCGCTGTGGAGGAACTTGATGATGAGGATGGTGATGTGGTTATTGTAAATGAGGCACCAGGGGGGGAAACAGCTGATGTCCATGGGATGAAAAAGCCCATCGTCATGCCTGGTCAGAAGACCAAAAAATGCACCTCTTCGGTCTGGAGTTATTTTTATCCAAATCCAGACAACCAATGTATGGCAATATGTAGCTTATGTAAAGCTCAAATAAGCAGGGGTAAGGATCTTGCCCACCTAGGAACATCCTCCCTTATACGTCACCTGAATAACCTTCATAGTTCAGTGGTTAGTTCAGGAACTGGGGCTAGGACCCTCATCGGTACAGGGACACCTAAATCCCGTGGTCCAGTTGGATACACACCAGCAACACCCTCCTCGTCAACTTCCTCCACAATCTCCATCAGATTCAGTCCTGCAGCCCAAGTCAGCAGCCAGACTGAGTCCTCCTCAATACGGGATTCATCCGAGGAATCCTGCAGCGGTACGCCTACTACTGCCACTGCTGCTGTTGCTGCTGTTAGTCGGTCATCTTCCCAGAGGGGAAGTCGTAAGACCGCTAAGTCTTTCACAAAACAATTGACCGTCCAACAGTCGTTTGCCATGACCACCAAATACGATAGTAGTCACCCTATTGCAAAGCGTATAACTGCGGCTGTAACTGCAATGTTGGTGTTAGACGTGCGCCCGGTGTCTGCCATCAGTGGAGTGGGATTTAGAGGGTTGATGGAGGTATTGTGTCCCCGGTACCAAATCCCCTCGAGATTCCACTTCACTAGGCAGGCGATACCAAAAATGTACAGAGAAGTACGATCAAGTGTCCTCAGTGCTCTTAAAAATGCGGTTGTACCCACTGTCCACTTAACCACGGACATGTGGACAAGTGGTTCTGGGCAAAGGAAGGACTATATGACTGTGACAGCCCACTGGGTAGATGCATCCCCTTCCGCAGCAACAGCAACAGCTGCATCAGTAGCAGCATCTACAAAATGGCTGCTCATGCAAAGGCAGGCAACATTGTGCATTACAGGCTTTAATAAGAGGCACAACGCTGACAACATATTAGAGAAAATGAGGGAAATTATCTCCCAGTGGCTTACCCCACTTAGACTCTCATGGGGATTTGTGGTGTCAGACAATGCCAGTAACATTGTGCGGGCATTAAATATGGGCAATTTCCAGCACGTCCCATGTTTTGCCCACACCATTAATTTGGTGGTGCAGCATTACCTCAAGAGTGACAGGGGTGTGCAGGAGATGCTTGCGGTGGCGCGCAAAATTGCTGGACACTTTCGGCATTCAGCCAGTGCCTACCGCAGACTAGAGGCACATCAAAAAAGCATGAACCTGCCCTGCCATCACCTCAAACAAGAGGTTGTGACGCGCTGGAACTCCACCCTCTATATGCTGCAGAGGATGGAGGAGCAGCAAAAGGCCATTCAGGCCTACACAGCCACCTACGACATAGGCAAAGGAGTGGGGATGCGCCTCAGTCAAGCGCAGTGGAGACTGATTTCCGTGTTGTGCAAGGTTCTGCAGCCATTTGAACTTGCCACACGAGAAGTCAGTTCCGACACTGCCAGCTTGAGTCAGGTCATTCCCCTGATCAGGCTGTTGCAGAAGCAGCTGGAGAAAGTGAGGGAGGAGCTGGTAAGCCATTGCGATTACACCAAGCATGTAGCTCTTGTGGATGTAGCCCTTCGTACGCTTTGCCAGGATCCGAGGGTGGTCACTCTTTTAAAGTCAGAGGAATACATTCTGGCCACCGTGCTCGATCCTCGGTTTAAAGCGTATGTTGTGTCTCTGTTTCCGGCGGACACAAGTCTACAGCGGTGCAAAGACCTGCTGGTCAGGAGATTGTCCTCTGAAGAGGACCGTGACATGCCAACAGCTCCACCCTCATTTTCTTCCACATCTATGGCTGCGAGGAAAAAGCTCAGTTTTCCCAAAAGAGGCACTGGCGGGGATGCTGATAACATCTGGTCCGGACTGAAGGACCTGCCAACCATTGCAGACATGTCTACTCTCGCTGCATTGGATGCTGTCACAATAGAAAAAATTGTGGATGATTACTTTGCTGACACCATCCAAGTAGACATGTCAGACAGTCCATATTGTTACTGGCAGGAAAAAAAAGCAGTTTGGAAGCCCCTGTACAAACTGGCTCTATTTTACCTGAGTTGTCCCCCCTCCAGTGTGTACTCGGAAAGAGTTTTTAGTGCAGCGGGGAACCTGGTCAGTGAGCGGCGAAGGAGGTTGCTTCCTCACAACGTTGAAAAAATGATGTTTATAAAAATGAATAATCAATTCCTCAATGAAGTACAGCACTGCCCTCCAGATACTACAGAGGGACCTGTGGTTGTGGAGTCCAGCGGGGACGAATTGATAATGTGTGATGAGGAGGAAGTACACACTGTAGGGGGAGAGGAATCAGAGGTTGAGGATGAGGACGACATCTTGCCTCAGTAGAGCCTGTTTAGTCTGTACAGGGAGAGATGAATAGCTTTTTTGGTGTGGGGGCCCAAACAAACCAATCATTTCAGCCAAAGTTGTTTGGTAGGCCCTGTCGCTGAAATGATTGGTTTGTTAAAGTGTGCATGTCCTATTTCAACAACATAAGGGTGGGTGTGAGGGCCCAAGGACAATTCCATCTTGGAACTTTTTTTTTTGCATTATATGACCAAGCAACAGTCGTTTGCCATGTTCAAAAAGTAAAACCAAATGTAAAAAAATTCAAGAAATTAAACCAAAAGTAAAATGCCGTGTCATAATTTAAAACAAGAGGTATTGACGTGCTCTAAAACTACTGTATTGTTGTTTATATTTTATAAACACTACACTTGAAAGCTTGAGTCTTTCAATAGAAAAGTAACTGTCCATTGCACGAATATTTGCAACAGGGACAATTTTAGGGTTAAGAAAGTCAACTAATAATAACACTTCGACGCTGTGTGTCTTTATAAACACTACACTTGGAAGTTGGAGGAGGTATTGTGGCCCCGGCACCAAATTTACTACCGGGGCCACTCCACTGTGCAGTCCATATTTAGGTGTATCAGATATTAAACAACGGTGACAGTTGATGCCCAATTTTTTAATTATATTGTGGCCTCGGTACCAAATTGTGTACCGGGGCCACCACACTATGCAGTCCAGATACTTGTTTGGTGGAATTCAGACACGTGGAGGGTTTTTTAATTATATTGTGGCCTCGGTACCAAATTGTGTACCGGGGCCACCACACTACGCAGTCAAGATACTTGTTTGGTGGAATTCAGACCAGTTGAGGGTTTTATTATTATATTGTGTGGACCACTCTATCTATACCACACTACAACTCTATACCACTCTATTTCCTACTTTAATTCTATTTCATACTTTAATTCTATTTCCTACTTTAATTCTATTACTAATTAATTACCATAAAGAGGAACAAAATAAACCAATTTTAGCAAAAGTATAATATGACTTAGACTTACAAACACTACACTTTAAAGATCGTGCCTTTAAATGAAAAAGTTAGTCTTCATTGCACGACTATGTGCAACAGGGACTTTTTTTGGGTTTACAAAGTCAAACAATAACACTTCGACCCTGTCTGTCTGGGGTCTCTCAATGACGAATTGTCTGTACCATGTTTGGAGGAGGTATTGTGGCCCCGGTATCAAATTGGGTACCGGGGCCACCCCACTATGCAGTCCAGATACTTGTTTGGTGGAATTCAGACACGTGGAGGGTTTTTTAATTATATTGTGGCCTCGGTACCAAATTGTGTACCGGGGCCACCACACTACGCAGTCAAGATAGATAGATGCGTATTGCGTATCATAGATAAAGTACATTCAGTGGTGTGGGGCAAATTGAAAAATATTCAAAATGCACTGACATTATCAAAAACAAGAGGTTGTCACACGCTAAAACTCCAACATGTATATGATGGAGAGGATGGAGGAGCAGCCGTATGTGTAGTGTAATGCAGATCTGTTGAAGGTTTTTTATATATTTTATTGTGGTGCCCAGTGCCCACTCCTCTACGCAGTCCAGGTACAATTATTGGTGCGAATCATAAAAGTTCAGGGTTTTTAATATATTGTGGTGACCCACTCCTCTACGCAGTCCAGGTACAATTATTGGTGCGAATCATAAAAGTTCAGGGTTTTTAAGATATTGTGGTGACCCACTCCTCTACGCAGTCCAGGTACAATTATTGGTGCGAATCATACAAGTTCAGGGTTTTTAATATATTGTGGTGACCCACTCCTCTACGCAGTCCAGGTACATTTATTGGTGCGATTCATAAAAGTTCAGTGTTTTTAATATATATTGTGGTGACCCACTCCTCTACGCAGTCCAGGTACATTTATTGGTGCGAATCATACAAGTTGATGGTTTTCTTATTATATATATTGTGGTGACCCACTCCTCTACGCAGTCCAGGTACATTTATTGGTGCGAATCATAAAAGTTCAGGGTTTTTAAGATATTGTGGTGACCCACTCCTCTACGCAGTCCAGGTACAATTATTGGTGCGAATCATAAAAGTTCAGGGTTTTTAATATATTGTGGTGACCCACTCCTCTACGCAGTCCAGGTACAATTATTGGTGCGAATCATAAAAGTTCAGGGTTTTTAAGATATTGTGGTGACCCACTCCTCTACGCAGTCCAGGTACAATTATTGGTGCGAATCATAAAAGTTCAGGGTTTTTAATATATTGTGGTGACCCACTCCTCTACGCAGTCCAGGTACAATTATTGGTGCGAATCATAAAAGTTCAGGGTTTTTAAGATATTGTGGTGACCCACTCCTCTACGCAGTCCAGGTACAATTATTGGTGCGAATCATAAAAGTTCAGGGTTTTTAATATATATTGTGGTGACCCACTCCTCTACGCAGTCCAGGTACAATTATTGGTGCGAATCATAAAAGTTCAGGGTTTTTAAGATATTGTGGTGACCCACTCCTCTACGCAGTCCAGGTACAATTATTGGTGCGAATCATAAAAGTTCAGGGTTTTTAAGATATTGTGGTGACCCACTCCTCTACGCAGTCCAGGTACAATTATTGGTGCGAATCATAAAAGTTCAGGGTTTTTAAGATATTGTGGTGACCCACTCCTCTACGCAGTCCAGGTACAATTATTGGTGCGAATCATAAAAGTTCAGGGTTTTTAAGATATTGTGGTGACCCACTCCTCTACGCAGTCCAGGTACATTTATTGGTGCGAATCATAAAAGTTCAGGGTTTTTAAGATATTGTGGTGACCCACTCCTCTACGCAGTCCAGGTACAATTATTGGTGCGAATCATACAAGTTCAGGGTTTTTAATATATTGTGGTGACCCACTCCTCTACGCAGTCCAGGTACATTTATTGGTGCGATTCATAAAAGTTCAGTGTTTTTAATATATATTGTGGTGACCCACTCCTCTACGCAGTCCAGGTACATTTATTGGTGCGAATCATACAAGTTGATGGTTTTCTTATTATATAAATTGTGGTGACCCACTCCTCTACGCAGTCCAGGTACAATTATTGGTGCGAATCATAAAAGTTCAGGGTTTTTAAGATATTGTGGTGACCCACTCCTCTACGCAGTCCAGGTACAATTATTGGTGCGAATCATAAAAGTTCAGGGTTTTTAAGATATTGTGGTGACCCACTCCTCTACGCAGTCCAGGTACAATTATTGGTGCGAATCATAAAAGTTCAGGGTTTTTAAGATATTGTGGTGACCCACTCCTCTACGCAGTCCAGGTACATTTATTGGTGCGAATCATAAAAGTTCAGGGTTTTTAAGATATTGTGGTGACCCACTCCTCTACGCAGTCCAGGTACAATTATTGGTGCGAATCATACAAGTTCAGGGTTTTTAATATATTGTGGTGACCCACTCCTCTACGCAGTCCAGGTACATTTATTGGTGCGATTCATAAAAGTTCAGTGTTTTTAATATATATTGTGGTGACCCACTCCTCTACGCAGTCCAGGTACATTTATTGGTGCGAATCATACAAGTTGATGGTTTTCTTATTATATATATTGTGGTGACCCACTCCTCTACGCAGTCCAGGTACATTTATTGGTGCGAATCATAAAAGTTCAGGGTTTTTAAGATATTGTGGTGACCCACTCCTCTACGCAGTCCAGGTACAATTATTGGTGCGAATCATAAAAGTTCAGGGTTTTTAATATATTGTGGTGACCCACTCCTCTACGCAGTCCAGGTACAATTATTGGTGCGAATCATAAAAGTTCAGGGTTTTTAAGATATTGTGGTGACCCACTCCTCTACGCAGTCCAGGTACAATTATTGGTGCGAATCATAAAAGTTCAGGGTTTTTAATATATATTGTGGTGACCCACTCCTCTACGCAGTCCAGGTACAATTATTGGTGCGAATCATAAAAGTTCAGGGTTTATAATATATTGTGGTGACCCACTCCTCTACGCAGTCCAGAAAGATACCTTGTTGCAACGTTTTGGACTAATAACTATATTGTGAGGTGTTCAGAATACACTGTAAATTAGTGGAAATGCTTGTTATTGAATGTTATTGAGGTTAATAATAGCCTAGGAGTGAAAATAAGCCCAAAAACTTGATTTTTAAACTTTTTATGTTTTTTTCAAAAAAAATCCGAATCCAATACCTTAAATCCGAACCGAGACCTTTCGTCAAGTGTTTTGCGAGACAAATCCGAACCTCAAAAATAACGAAAATCCGGATCCAAAACACAAAACACGAGACCTCAAAAGTCGCCGGTGCACATCCCTACACATAATACATGCACACAGTGGCCCCTCACACACACGCATAATACACGCACACAGTGGCCCCTCACACACACACATAATACATGCACACAGTGGCTCCTCACACACACACACACACACACACACACACATAATACACGCACTCAGTGGCCCCTCACACACACACACATACACTTAATACATGCACGCAGTGGCTCCTCACACACACACACATAATACATGCACACAGTGGCTCCTCACACACACACACATAATACACGCACGCAGTGGCCCCTCACACACACACATAATACATGCACACAGTGGCTCCTCACACACACACACACATAATACACGCACGCAGTGGCCCCTCACACACACACACACACACATAATACATGCACACAGTGGCTCCTCACACACACACACATAATACATGCACACAGTGGCTCCTCACACACACACACATAATACACGCACGCAGTGGCCCCTCACACACACACACACATAATACATGCACACAGTGGCTCCTCACACACACACACACACATAATACACGCACGCAGTGGCCCCTCACACACACACACACACACATACACATAATACATGCACGCAGTGGCCCCTCACACACACATAATACCCCACACAGTGGCCTCTCTCACACATAATACACGGACGCAGTGGGGACGGACACACACACACATAATACATGCACGCAGTGGCTCCTCACACACACACACACACACATAATACACGCACGCAGTGGCCCCTCACACACACATAATACCCCACACAGTGGCCTCTCACACACATAATACACGGACGGTGGGGACGGACACACACACACACACACACACACTCACACACACTTAATATACTACCCCACCCCTCCCCCAACTTACCTTTTTCCATCTAGGAGCTGTGGAGTCTTCATCCCCTTCACACATGGGACGGCACCTGTGATGTGGTGCAGGTCCCATGTGACACACAGCAGGCACGGGGAGGGGGGTGCCGCGAGTCGGGGGAGGGGACGAATTATTTTTTTTTACAATTGCTCCTGTCCCCCCCCCAGCTGTGCCCCCGAGAGCCGCTAGGCCCTAGGTTGCCTAGCGGTAAATCCGGCCCTGATTGTGACTTTTAAAATCTACTACAAAACACCCACTGGCCAGGGGGTATTGAGAGGAGGCACAGTTCTATCAACATGTGGCTGTTTTTTTTCTATGGATAAGGGCTGCATATTTTACTATGGATGGAGTTTTGTTCCAGGTGTCAACCACCCGCAACAGATATGACTCTTGACATGCAACATCTAATTATACTGCACATACATTAACATACTCTTACTCTCCATGGACTATGCTTGCTCGCCTCTACCCTGCCCCATTCCACCTCTCCATGCATAAGGCGAAGCATGTCAGGTATACGAAAAAATCTTTATACGGACGTGTGCATATATATTTTTGGTGTGCATGTGCAGACAAAAATGTGTGTTTTACACAAAAAATTACCTTGTCTTCAACTCTAAATGACTCATAAGTGTCCAGTTTCATGTTATACTGTACATGCCACCCCCAATCATGGTGGCATGTAAATAATACACATCCCCATCCTGATTGTTAGTGTACAGTATAGCCCCCACCCTAGCAATTTAAGTAAAATACTGTCCCCTTCCTTATGGATCCTATAGAAAACAAATCCCCTACAAGGTTGCATACATTCAATTCAGACCTTGTCCTGCCTGCTAGTGTACAATACATTCTAGTAGTTAGTGTACACGACTGACCACTTCTTGGTGGTTAGTGTACAAAGCTGTCTACCCTGCTAGTGGCTAGTATACAATACAGACCAATTTCCTAGTGGTTAGTGCACTAATCTCCATTGTTGGGTCTCAGAGTTGTTATCAGCTTGCACTATTACTGGCTAACACATAATATACTGTCTTGCACTGAACTCTGAGCAGAAACAAACCAGAGTTCACTGCAAAGCAAGAGACAGAATACTATTAGCCAATCATGACAAAGGATAGCAACCCCAGGACCCAGTACCCAGTAGCAGTGATAATAGGGACAGTGGGTAGGAGACCTGGCGGGGTGTAATATTATTTCGCAGAGCAGAACTCCAATCTGTTTTTGCTTTCTATTCAGTAATATGCAGTACGTAAAAAATAAATCGTCCTTAGTTTAAAATCCAAATTCACTAGCCCCCCCCCCCCACTAGCTCCCCTCATAAATGTTTATGTTACTCCATTTGGCTTTTTAAAAGGGCCACAGAAATCTTTGTCACTCATTTTGTTTTCATTAAAATCAGAACAGAGGCATGAACATGGGTGAAGATGGATGTAAAGGTGGAGGGGGCTGTTATGTCTATGCCTGTAACCATCTTTCTCACTCCTACTCGCTTATCCTCAAGCACCCCCCCCCCCCCCCCCCCAAAGTCTTACTCATTGTCTTCAGCCTGTACCATGGGAATACATCAAGCGTAAACGTTTCCAATTTGGAGAACAATTATTCTCATATATTTTAATCGGAATCCCCCCTCTACCTCCCCAAAAGCCTCACGCCCTAGGCTGCAGTTTAGCACAGCGGATAATCTGACAGTGCTACAAAAACTTTCAGAAACTACATTTTATACAGTTAGTACTAATTTAGGAGAATTATCATTGTGCAACAATACAGAAACATGATTTATTAACCAAAATTCCCAAAAATATTTTTCACTAATTTTTTGACTGGTCCCCTTGTATTGACTGTGATCCAACCTTCACTCCTCAGTGGCTGCACACGCTTCTTAAGATCAATTGTTCAATGTCTGAAACATCAACATGGACTCACTTCCTTAACCTGCTCCGTGTGCGCTTTATCCTGACATCTGGGACCCCCTGGAAATGATGGAATGTGGTAAATTGCCTGCTGAGCCGCTTTGAATTATATTCTCACCAGTTGTCACCGTTTCTTTGTTGTTTTAAGTGTCTTAGGTACTTGCTCTATGAAAGAGATATGTGTTGATTAAATCACTCCCTTTTTGACGGTTTTCTTTTCACAAACATCCTTGTCTATGTTGGCCTAGCTCCAGGCCCATCCCATGACTTTCGTGGTCTCAAATAATGAATATAGCATATTATTTTCTTGATTATATGATACGCGAGACACAAAACATTCTGAACAAAGACTCTCGCTTTTGTTTTATGAGTCAGAGTTCAAAAATGTGCTGGATGTTAAGATAGAAAAATAAAGTTATTCAGAAATGGTACAGCAGTAAAAGGGTGATCATATTAAGAGTGTTGACAAGCTATAGGTACTGTTGGACGGCCGCGTGTCTCAGTTTTTCCAAGAAAGTCTAGGATTATATCCATAAAGTCTCACTCCTAACTTGATTCCAAAATATTGGGAATTGGCTTTAAAGTTTGCAACTATTGTATGTGTCCCAGACAGAGGAGTCTAAGCGGAATGGCCTTTATAAACTAACCAAATTTTATATACAGTTGTACACAATAGGGTCCATGTTTATTCAGTAGCCGATTAACCTACCATGTATGTCTTTGGAGCGTGGAAGCACACCCACACAAACGCGTGGAGAGCATACAAATAAACTCATGACCCCAGCGCCAACGCCAGCATGCCATTGTGTTGGCCAATTAGTAATAGTATAGTATTAATATTTCCCAATGGAAATCTTATTCCACTATTAGATTATAGTTTGTAAAAAAATGATCTTCCACTCCCCTACCTAAATTGTGGGGTCCATCCCTAGGTATCCCCACCCTTTGTGCTATTTGGATCCCCAGATAAAAGGCAAAGGAGGGACTAATTTGAAGAGTAGGTTGCAGTAAAGTATTATGCTGAGACATTGTCTTGGCATGTTATTATTACTATTTAAACTGATGTAATTACATTTGCAGTCCTACCAGTAGATCATTAGGACAATTAGTAATTGTTTATTAAAAAATAGGGTTCCCAGACTTTCACCACACTGGCACGGACACTGGCAAATTAAAAGTGATACCCAATCCAATGCAGTCTGGGACTATAAACCTCTGGAAGCCAATATTGTACTTTGTGCCTTAATCCAGTGTTCCTGAAATCTCTGTCTGCTTAATCCCCGGTGCACCGACTTTGTGTAACGAACCTCACCGCTCTGAGTGCCCTGGTATGTACAACGACCCAATCTGGCTCCGATTTACTGGCTATGTCTCCGGTCACAGTTTTGTATTGCCTTTCTGCTTCTAGTTACTGGGATCCATCAGCCAACAGTTTTGAGACAAATATTATTGTAACATTCTTTGAACACATGAGTCCTTCAATGACAATTACAATATATTTGCAAATCGAATAAGCATATTATTACAAGCGCCAATTCCGAGTGCTTTCAGACTAGATAAACAGCTTAATTAATGATAGTTCTCACAATCCACTAAGGAAGCACTGCTCTCTCCATCTTTCTGTACTGTCCTATACTTAGTTTTATACCCTCTGCTAAAGCTTTGTATCTATGTTTGAGTGGTCCCTCTGTGAGAACCTGTAATGACATCATAGCTCACTGATTAATAACACTGACGTCAGAACTCACTGCCTATACTGATTTTCAGGCACCTATGCCTCATATCACTTGAGCTTTGTCTGTGTATGGTGATCTTTACCAGGCATATGCTTCTGTTACACTTTATAATCTGACACAACACATTTCCCAACAGATATAACTCACACTTCATTTAATTGTGTTGAACTTGAGGACAATTAAACCTTCCTGAAGTGTTATCTCGAGCAGAAGAGAAAACCTTTATCACATTTCAGCTCTGTTGCAGGAGCCGCTAGGGGATTCATGCCTCAATTAATATGATGTTTCCCCTTCAACTAATGTTCAACAGGAACAAATCGATTTTGATTCTTGAGCGGTCTCCAGAGTCTTTATTTATCCAGAGGAGAATAGAAAGAATAACCCTGAAAAGCATTAGAGCAAATAAGGCAAATCCCACCTGCTGTCATCTCTTCAATCCAGTTTGCACATGCACCCAATTTACTGTTTCGGCCACATTATCTAGGTTACAGTAATTCTGTATTTGTTCTTGCATGTATTCAATATAATGTACAATATGAATTATAGTAATTAATCAGTTATGTATTCAGGGTGCCAATGGTTATGGACACTTAAAACACTGGATAAGTGATATAATGCCACTCAACCAGTGTTTACATGCCCCCATGGCATCCACACCCCCACGTCGAGTGCCGGCCGCTGGCATGAAGGAGAAGCAGCAGTTTCCTACAGCTGGAGCTGCTGGCTGCTGCTCCTTGATGTCATCATTATCATCATTTATTTATATAGCGCCACTAATTCCGCAGCGCTGTACAGAGAACTCATTCACATCAGTCCCTGCCCCATTGGAGCTTACAGTCTAAATTCCCTAATATAGACACACACTCACACAGACACAGACAGATAAAGAGGGAGATAGACAGACAGGGAGACAGACAGACAGAGACTAGGGTCAATTTTTGATAGCAGCCAATTAACCTAGTAGTATGTTTTTGGAGTGTGGGAGGAAACTGGAGCACCCGGAGGAAACCCACGCAAACAGGGAGAACATACAAACTCCACACAGATAAGGCCATGGTTGGGAATCGAACTCATGACCCCAGTGCTGTGAGGCAGAAGTGCTAACCACTAGGCCACTGTGCTGCCCACTGTGCTGTCATTATTAGGAATGTGACACTTGGCTATGATGTCACAGCCAGGCGCCAGCCCCAGGACAAGAGGCTGCTTCCACCTTCCGCCTACACGGTGGCTCAGTGGTTAGCACTTCTGCCTCACAGCACTGGGGTCATGAGTTCAATTCCCGACCATGGCCTTATCTGTGTGGAGTTTGTATGTTCTCCCTGTGTTTGTGCGGGTTTCCTCTGAGTGCTTCGGTTTCCTCCCACACTCCAAAAACATACTAGTAGGTTAACTAGGGACGCTATATAAATAGCTGATGATGATGATGATGATGAAGGTAAGCACTTCCGACTGCTGTGAGTGCCCCCAGGGCTAGTTCCAGCCCTGCATTTATCACATTGATAGATTCAAAGTTAGTGATTCTAAAACAGTATGTAAAATATAGGAATAATGTATATGCTGAATGATCAGTACATTATGTTGATTCATCTTTGCTCAACCCCTGTTGAGGTGTTAATTTATCTGTTTGGAAGCAATAAAAAAAGCATTTATTTCCCACTTATTTCCCACTCTTTATTATCCTGGGTACTTGTTTGGTGTTTTTGATGCTTAAAAACACAAAAAAACTCACACGCAATAACAAGGTGTAATGTAGTGTAACTCATAGCGTCCGAGCACACTAACATGTTTTCTTCTATATATTGAACTGTACTAGACAAATGACAGCTACAATCTGATTGGTAGCTATGGCTGAGAGCACATATGCACAAATTGCTTCATGTTTATTAATAAGCCCAATACGCCAACAACACACACTAGTATGATACAGTACATAGTTGTATTTTTTGCTTTGTGCCTTTATTTTCCTTTGTATCTTTTCAATACATCAATGTATCTCTATCTGTTGGTGACCCCGAGGCTCTGTTCTCCCTCTACACCTCCTCTCTTGGTCAACTCATTTACTCCAGTATCACCTCTATGCCGATAATATCTAATCTACCGTTCCTCTTGCATGTCCATGTCCTGTCTGCCTCTCCACATGGATGGCTGAATACTACCTCATGCTCAACATGTCCAAAACTGAGCTTGTCATCTTTCCACAGCACATTATAATGTCCCCTCTGCCCATTTCTCTCAATGTTGGTAACATGACCCTCTCCCTGGTTACCATGCATGTTGCCTAGGGCTTGTCTCCAGCCTCCACTTCACTCCCCACATACAGTCCATCACGCAATCCTGTCGCCTAACTTCACAACATAGGCAAGGTGCACCCTTTCCTCTCCCTGGATGATACCAAGAGCATTGTCCATGTTCTTTTCATCTGATTCTTTGATTATTGCAATCTCCTCTTCTCTGGCCTGCCTGAGAGGCGTCTGCACTCTGTCCTAAATGTGGGGTAACATTTATTCTTCCTCTCCCAAATGCCTCTTCTACTGATCCTCTCTGCAAAGCCCTCCATTGGCTCCCTATTCAAACCAGAATACAGTTCAAGCTGCCTTCCTTCACCTCTGAAGCCCTCTTAAATGCCTTCCCCTCCTCCAACTCTGACCTTGTCAAGAAATACTACCCTACACTACCCCTTTGTTCTGCCAATGACCTTTGCCTCTCCTCCTCTTCTATTACCACCTCATACTCCCCCCTGAAGGACTTTGCCCAAGCTGCTCCCCACCTCTTAAACTCCCTGCCTCACTTGATCAGACTCAACCCTCAACCTCCAATCCTTCAAGCGCTCCCTCAAAATCTATCTCTTCACGATGGCCTACCCTACCCCATTCTAAGACAACATCCTCCTCACGCTCCACCTGCCCATTCTACATGTTTCCCACCACCTCCTTTGTCTCCAATTGTTTCCTCGCCCCTCTATTATGTTAACTCTCACAAACAGGACACGTTCAACTTCCCGTCTCCTGTCCTCTCCTTCTTGTCCTCTTGTAATGGTTTATTTATGTTCTAAGGTGTATCTTCTGCTACTGTTTGTTCTCTTGCTCCAATATGTTTTGCATTATGTTCTGTTGTATGTATTGTTATCTGTTTTGCATTATGTTCTGTTTGTGTATTGCTGACCATACTGCGCTGCAGAATTTTTGGCGCTTCACAAATAATTGACGATGATAATGATAATGAATAGCAGCCTGTCCTAGTTTGTCTTCTGGACTGTTTATTTTAATTTAAATCTAAGGCCAAAGCAGAAAAACATCATGAAAGGAAGGCAGAAAAAATGAGATGAATGATGCTGCTGGAAATGTGTAATACATACTTATTAGAAATGGGGGAACTTCCTGTATCTCGTTCGGAGAATTCACTTGGGGCCTTGGTCCAAAACTTATATTCTTGTTGAATCAATAACTAATATCTTTTAATTTGGTTCAAACCATCAAACCAAAGATGTTCTGTCTGTAATTTTAATTTTGCTGTCAACTCCGTCTTCACACTATGTACAGATTTAACCTGAATCAATTTATACATTGTACAAGCTTCATTCAATTTCATAAAAAGAGGGGCTGCAGATAGTTGCTTTCACCATCAAACATACAATAGATTGATCAGAGCTAAACACCAAATTGTATAGCACAGAACAATTGTACTTGCAAGAAATGTAAATATGGAAAGGACACATTCACATTTCCTTGTTACAGACTGCACATAAGAAACAGAAAAGTGCAGTATAAATTCAGTAAAGAGGAAACTTTCAATGTGACTGTGAATAAGAGTCACACTGAGGTGCTCACTAACTGGCACTAGTTCTGCTGCAGAGATTTGGTTAAAATAGATGAAAATAATGTGCAGGTAATGTGCAGGTATTCCTACTAGATGGTTGTACAAGGCAAGCATATCACAGAGATGCTGTACAAGTCCGGGATAGTCACGCGTTTCAACTCAGACAAAAGGGTTGCTTTTCAAGGCAAGATGGTAGCAACTGCATAGGAAGCAGAATTGGCAAGTCAAGCATATTATATAGATGCTATACAAATCCCGTGATAGTCACGCGTTTCGGCCCAGAGAAAAGGAATCTTTTTCAAGGCACTTACCTTGAAAAAGACCCTTTTTGTCTGGGTCGAAACGCGTCAGAAATACTGGCTAAGTGAGGCAGGAGGGACTACTACCAGGACTATCTAAACGGATAGAAGTTGCTAGCTGTCCTTTATCCCGGGACTTGTTTAACATCTATGACATATACTTGTACATCCACCTGGTAGGAATACCTGCACATTATTTTCATCTCATTGGATATTAGTTTTGTATGTATTTTTTCTAGTGTATAATAAAATCTGTGATGTTAAGTTTAAAACACATTGCACTAGATCGCTATCTAGTTTTTTGAATTTGCATGCCAACAATTTGTATTAGACAACTTCCTCCATGACTTCACCTAAATTCCTTGCATATACCAATGGGGAACAGTTAAGATCTGAGATATGTGAAAAAGTTCAAGATTACATCTAGTAAATGCGCTACCTGGAGGGGAAACTCACTGTGGAATGCCATTCACAGATATAAAATTTATGACGTGTGATTCACAAGTTTTTTGTTTTATAAGTTTATTCACAAGACGTGACTCACATTTTGGATGAATAAATTGGATTATGGATTGTTGGTTATACCTTTTGATGTTGATAAAGGTGTTCAGCGGTGTTAATGTGGATGTTAAACCACAACGCTTTTGTAACTTAAACAGGTTTCTGTTTATTAAAGAGGATAACAACAGAATGCAGGTACTCACAATAGTTGACTTGTAATACAGCAGACAATATACACTTTTAGCAGTACAGGTCCCTGTATGCAGATATTCATGCAGGCTTATGCAATCTTATATATGTGGATGCAGATATACATATGATGCAGGATTAACACACTGCACTACCATGCAGGTCCTTGTGGAAGACTTCTCTAATATATATATATATATATATATATATATATATATATATATATATATATATAGGCACAGTAGGGAGGCTTCGGTCACCTTCTAGAGGGCTTTTGGGCAACTTATATTATTGTAGCACACAGCTAACTCTACTGCGACTTGTCCCCTCCGTGTCTGTCTGGAAGTAACGTCGCGAAAAGCCGAATTTCTGCTTTGCAGGGTCTGGGAATGTGCAGCACACATCGGACATTGGAGTCCTGCCCCACTTCCGGTTTCTTCCTAGACCACAGAGGATTACAGCGATTGCCATAGCAACCCGACAAAGAGATGGAGCAAATCGCTCCAATACTAACATGGATTGCATCAGGATGCTTATAATTTTTTGAACTTTCATTGATTCATAGGGGCATTTTCAATTAGGTTTCCGGTCCGCGTGAACGCGCCGGAACGGGCCGCGAAGTCAATCCACGATACCGCAAGAATGTGGATTTTTGTGCGCACCCCATAGGGTTGCGTAGGGAAATCTGTGTTACTGCACTACCGTATTACCGCCAATACTGCGCAGGTTCCACGGTAACGCACGTTACCGCGGACCGGAAACGTAATTCATTATGCTCCATAGTGTTACTCAGTTATGTTTTAAACAAAACAAAGTTTGTTTTCCATGTCTGGATCACACCATTGAGAAATTCATTGGAGAATACCAGATCAAAAGATTGAATATAAGTATTTTTTTTTACACATTCTTTGAACAAGGGCTTGAACCTCTTATATGTTTTTTGTGCTCTTCTGAAGAAAGTGTTAACAAACACTGAAACACGTCAACATCAATAGCTATACACTATATCCAGCTCAAACACTATGTTCTCACAGGAACAAGTTGAAAAACATAGCACTGATTCATCTGGCTGCACAGACGGGGTCTACACAGAAGCGGATTCTGATCCAACATCTCTAAGCTGAAGCCACAACTTGGGATTCTTACTTTCAAGGGATTGGTGGATACAGCGGCGAGGCTGATTCATAATACCATCAATGCTGGAAATTACACCTGTGAATTTTTACTTATACATTCCACCGACAGCTTCTTTTACTTGTCTTCCTTAGTGACGACAAATCTCTTCCAGCTTAAACACCGCTAATGTCACTGTCCTTGCTAAATTGTGTGACAAGTTTGTGTAAAGTGTATTTTTAGTATTGCATACATCATTTGTATCCAAATATTTTATTTAATACCAGCTGGTAGACTGTGTATATTTTTTGGTATACTCATGTAATTTTAATAAATAATAATTCATTTGATTCAGAGATAGCAGTTTGTATATCCTGTTTATGAACTCAGAAATATACCCTCATTCTAAGGGAAATGCCCCAAATCACTAATGTTTGGCCAGCTTCATCCAGAGAGAGTGGAGCACAATTCTGCTTGTCTTGCAGTTGCTATCATCCTGGCTTGCTTGCATGTGTGTCATACATCTGGGAGATTACCAAATTTCAGGGAGTCCTCCGAGATGAGCAGGCACCCCCCCAGAGCAGGGAGCTTGAGATGATCCGATTTGCAGTGAATCGCATCATCCTGGGATCTCCTGAAGGGAACATGGGAGATATAGAATGTGGGCAGCACGGTGACTCAGTGGTTAGCACTTCTGCCTCACAGTGCGGGGGTCATGAGTTCAATTCCCAATCATGGCCTTCTCTGTGTGGAGTTTGTATGTTCTCCCTGTGTTTGCATGAGTTTCCTCTGGGTGCTCCGATCTCCTCCCACACTCCAAAAAAAACATACTAGTAGGTTAATTGGCTGCTATCAAAATTGACCCTAGTCTCTCTGTCTGTCTGTGTGTGTGTTAGGGAATTTAGACTGTAAGCTCCAATGCGGCAGGGACTGATGTGAATGAGTTTTCTGTACAGCGCTGCGGAATTAGTGGTGTTATATAAATAAATCGTGATGATGATGATGTTATTGTAAAAGAGGAAAAAACAGTATTTGCCCTTCATCTCTTCCATGTTAAGTTACCGATCCTGTATAACCGGTTATCTTTATCTTGTATGGAAAAGAAGCCTTCTTGCGGTGTGTGATGGAAGGGATGAATCTGTGTAGTATTGTACTTTTGAGGTTTTGTCTGTCTGTAACACTTCCGTAACAATGGCTTTTGAATATTGTTCATTACATGTTTAATTTATGCTCACATGCACAATAACTCATATATTTTAACATGATTACACTACCATATTTACATTGAATACAAATGTATATTCCGACAATTAGATAACTCTTGTTCTTATTCAGGAGTGGCTGTTGGGAAATGCCGTTTGAATCAAAGCTTTAACAATTAATTTATTTTGTAACTCAATCATTTTTATTAAAGATTTTTCAAAACAATTTGAAAAAAGAACAAATGATAAAAAGGGAGAACAAAGATAGTGAATAGCAGGGGGCAGGGGAGAGTCACACTGCTACATTAAAATTAGAGTAGAGTTTTTGGCACATGAGACAGGCTTGTGTTGATACACAGTTCCCACCTACAAACTGTTTCACCCTTCTTAGCGTTCATCAGTGTGGAAAAACAAATCTCTGCAAGCTCTATATAGTTAAACATAGAATTAAGTTAAAAAAACAAAACAAAACATCCAGGTTCGCTTTCCCATAATGAATATAAACTGCACAAGCTCAATGTGGAGAGACTGAATACACAAAACAAAGAGCACTGGAGAACAGACTAGACATTCAAGGCAATCTCAGACATCCTTCAATTTGCAATTGCAGACAAGAAGCACAAATGGTAATTACTGGCTTTTCAGATGTAAATCCACCTGTACTTAAAAGATCTGTAAATTAATCTTTCATGCAGAATATTCATATAAAATGAGGTGCACGGCATATATTGCATGGTGAAGAACTGTATAACCTTTTTTTTTAAAAAAGAAAAAAAATGTTTCCATGCACTAGACATCCAGCCCATCCCTCATATTTCATGTGGAGTTTTTTTTTTAAATGCCAATCATGAGATGGGAATTAATAAAGAACAAGTCAATAATTCAAACGCTTAACTCCTGAAGCTTTCCACTGGAAATAAGTGAATCTCCAGTGTGTTGGTTAACAGAACTATTCATGACAGTGGATCAATAGTTCTTTTTTGTAAAATTGATTTGCAAATCACTTCTCACTGGATTAAACAGAAAAATGTGTCCAGTAGATCTTTGTGGGTAAAGGTAAATTGTTTATAATAAATAATAGAATTTTATGTTAAAAAATGAAATTGTCATTTATATGTTCAGCAGTTCCACTTCCCTAATAATTCTACAGGGCCAGATTCAAAATGGGGTTCTTGGCATTGTAGCAGTTAGTGGACCCCTCTCCTGATCAGTGCCCGCGTTGATTGAGTATGCCAGCAGTAATCCCATATTGATTGTCCAGCACTCACCTGCTTAAGATACTCAATGTTTAAGGTGCAAAACAGTTAAAAAAATGACATGTAAAGATATTACACAATAGTTTCTTGTAAAGTAAAACGTAGTAAACAATAGAAAAAAAAAGTCTCACCTGCAGGGCTGCCAAGAGGAATTCAGGGCCCCGGTACAGTAACTTCACGGGCCCCCTTATAGTCGAGTATGGTAAAAAAAATTGTGGCGGCGCAAAAGTGTGAGTGGTCATGCAATTGGGGGCGTGGCTGTGCATCATTGGGGGCGTGTGTAGCAGGGGAAAAGCACTAGGCCACCCTCCAACATAAAAATGCATTACTCACACAGCAGCTTTGCTCACACATGTCCCCTTTGCCAACATGCTTTAATCACACATGTACCTCTCTGCCCACATGCTTTAATCACATATGTCCCCTCTCTGCCCAGCAGCTATAGTCACACATGCCCCCTCTCTGCCCAGTAGCTATAGTCACACATGCCCCCTTTCTGCCCAGTAGCTATAGTCACACATGCCCCCTCTCTGCCCAGTAGCTATAGTCACACATGCCCCCTTTCTGCCCAGCAGCTATAGTCACACATGCCCCCTCTCTGCCCAGCAACTATAGTCACACATGCCCCCTTTCTGCCCAGCAGCTATAGTCTCATATGCCCCCTCTCTGCCCAGTAGCTATAGTCACACATGCCCCCTCTCTGCCCAGCAGCTATAGTCACACGTGCCTACTCTCCGCCCAGCACTTTTAGTCACACATGCCCCCCCTCTGCTCAACACCTTTAGTCACAAATGTCCCCTCGCTGCCCAGCAGCTATAGTCACACATGCCCCTCTCTGCCCAGCAACTATAGTCACACATGCCCCCTTTCTGCCCAGCACACCTTCTTCTTACCTTCTTCTCCACTGCAGAGCACACAGGATGGGAAGATATCCAGCAGCCCGCCCGCACTGAGTACCATGTGACCGCTGCAGTCACATGACCTGGCGTCTGACGGTACACCAGCTGAAGGGGATTTAGCCTCTACTGGTCACCCCTGCACTCGCGGGTGTGTGCGCATGCGCAAGACATCCGCAAGCAAAAAAAAAAGTAATTTCAATTTTTTTTTTTAAAAGATAGGTCTCCAGTGTTTTCCGTTAAAAGTTATATCAAAGGTGTGCATGTTATCATGCAATTAAGAAGTGGAAGTTGTAAGTATTGTTCCTTTGTCTCAAATATTCTATTTGATATTAGTTACTTACTTTGTAACCTCTGTTTTGAAATGGTAAACAGAGAATATTTACGCCCCCCCAAAACAATACAAAACAATGTCTTTGCTCCTTGAACAGCGCTTATTCTCCCAGTCCTTTCATCTCCTGTATAACAGTCCTCCAGACCAATAAATAGTGATGGGTGCACTGTCATAGAGGCTTGAGGTCTTTTACTAGAGAGACAGAGCTCTGCCCAGATCAATTCAGAAGCTCATTAGCATAATTAGTCAATCTTAGCAGAATTTATCTCTTCACACCGGCCCCCCCCCCCCCCGAGTACTCATTACTGGTCTGCAACACTCCATAGACAAAGTGCTGCCCAATAAGTCAATTACATACTGTCCAGTGGCAAGTGGAAATAATGCATGCATTGGGGCAGAGTGAGTACTACAGCAGTATCTTGAGTGAAATTGATCATTTCATGCGCAAAAGTTGGTGCACACATGTGCTCCCAAGTAGAGTACAATGATGACATGTTTGCCAAATTGAATATGGATGCAAACTGGGGGAAAAAACACACATATACTCCTGAGGAAGCTGTTTGTGATTGGCTATTTGCGATTGCACCACTAACTCTGATTGGTGCTTTCGCCGTTGTTCGGACATATATTATGCTTTTATGTGCGTGTTTAAGCATAACTTTTTTTTTTACACGAGACAGGGAATTGTTTCTGTTGTATTAGACAGGTTTTGTAAGTTTTACTGATACACATAAAACAAATTGATAAAAACATGGGCAAGTGAGACGTGTCAGCGACGCGTGTCTGGAGTAAACCGGACACGTATGCTGTTTGTGCCAACCTGCACAGATCTTAAGATGCATACAGCTCAATATATGTGCGCAAAAACGCTATGTTTAGGCTTATTTGAGCATAGTGTATGCCCAATTTGCGCCCAACTCTGCATGAAGCCCAATATTGCTAAACCTTAGCTTTAAATAAATAAACACATAAGGTGTATTTTATTGATATATAAACTAGTTCTTATTTTGGTTAATAATAAATGCTATGTAGACGGCAATATCAACTAGCTCTGTTTTGCTTTAACACAAATACAAAGAGATGAAGTGCCCTCTAGTGGTCATTAATGGGATTAGCTGTATCACTATGTAATACTAAAAGGTGGCATTACATTCACTCATCTACTAGATGCTTTAGATCATAGTTATTTCAGGGTTCTCAAATCAACTTGTGAACCAAAATGCATAAAACAAAACAATTTCTATAAACAGAAGTAAAGAAAAACCAGGAAAAACATTTATATTGCAAACATAATTTTTACATTCAAAGGGCCTGATTCATCAAGGAACGCAAATGCTGATACGTGCCGTATTTAGCGTTAAATGACTGTGTGATACCCAGAAATGAACTATACGACAGTGTTTTAGCTGCAGAACAGGGAGAGAACCGGGCGAATGCATGTTGTCAATGTACAGTAAGGGTGTGCCAAGCTCGAGCGCACGCAGCAGCGTCCCATTAAAGCTTTGGGTATCTCTAAGGTTCATGTTTTTCTGTTCTATCACTTGCTTCAGCTACAGGGCAGGTGTAAGTGCCAATTACTGGTAATGACGGTCACGTATCCATGCTAGAACATGTGTTTGGAATCAGGAGCAAAAGTAAAAATGCATTTCAAGTACAGTAAACATTCATAACATCCTAATAAATGTAATTAATGGGGGCTTTATATTCCACATATGTACTGGATGTATCCTGCAGTGTATTGTCTGTTAGAGCAGAGCAGACCTAGAACCGTATTCAATAACAGATGAATCTTTACATTCGCTCTTTGTTGAATGCGAACGTGCATATACCATGTGCCTTAATAAATGAGGCCCAAAATGTATTTTTAAATTACTTTTTCTGTAATAAATATAAATAAACATATGCACTTTAATTTATCATAAATATAGCTACCAACTAACAAATGTTCGCAGGATAGCAATACAGCATTAAACATAATATTTCAAATTTGTTGTCTGCAAATAATATGCTGTTTGGGGAATCACTTCTCACTTCCTGATCCTTGGAAAATCAACCTGTTCTTAATTTTTGCCGGTTGTGGTTCACCTGAAAATACGTATGATGGAAAGACTGAAACATCACTTCCAAATCCATCCAATTTAGTTCTTTACCCCTTTATTACATTTCAATAATCTCATACCGCAAAACAATATCTTGTTTTTGCATGTTCTCAGCAAGGAACACCGGCAATCCACCGGACCTCTCACAGATGACGGTAAAAACTTTTACATGCCTATAATGGTCGGCCATCTGTGCTCACAAATCCATACCCTTACCCATAAAACTAGGTGCTTTTTCAAAAAAAGAGGCACCGTACACAAAAGAGAATTTGCACTGCAAGTTTGTATTTTCACACTTTTAGAAATTAGCCTTTTAGATTCAAATTCAGGTTAGAATCACTTTCAAGGTGGGTATGACTAGGGTCAGAACATTTCTTAATCGTTCGTCATCTCTTGCTTGTTCGTTTGTACTCATTTTCAAGCGGGCAGGTTCAGAACATATAGCCAATCGGATCATCAGTATACTCATAACTGCACAGTAGAATTTCAGGAGACGAGTGTGCTGATCTTGTGGGAAGTAGTGACTTATCCACCCGATTTCTAGAGAGAAATTCCACATCACACCTCTAGAGTGGGCATGATCATCGTGTTAGGGGAGTGACTATTATTTTGGACAGTGCTAAGCTGCACTACAACCACTTACCATCCCCTTCAAATACATGAGTAATGCCACATACACTACTGTTAGGTGCCCGCAACTCCCACTTCACAAGCAGAGCAGTATGAAGCAGAATAACCTCCTGATTGTCCTTGTAGTCAGAGACTGCCCCGATGCAATCAGGACAGTTGGCAGACAGTTCTGCCCTCTTACCTGTTCTTGTAACTTTCACTGATACTTATGTCTTAAGCTACTTGTCTGGATTCCGGAATGTTGGGGCCCTGTATGGAAAAACTACAAGCAATTGAAATATGGAAAGCCTAGCAATTAGTGAACACTTTAGACTTCCCTACTCCCAACGTTAAATAAATAGCACCCACATTTAACTCATCAGTCATATGATTTCTTCAGCGCATGGATAGAGGGGCATTAGCACGTGGGTGAACAATAATTTAAAGTGTATTCACAAACAATGCTTATTACAGAGTAAATACAGCCCTGACTCTGAACTTCTTAAAGGGAAATTATTTTGCAAAAATATATCCCTATCCGATCTATAACCATCATCATCATCATCAACATTTATTTATATAGCGCCAGCAGATTCCGTAGCGCTTTACAATTGGGAACAAACATTCATAAGACAATACTGGGTAATACATACAGACAGAGAGGTAAGAGAACCCTGCTCGCAAGCTTACAATCTATGTGATTATTATATACTCTCTTGTAGAGTGTATATAGCACTGACATCTGTCAAACTGAGTCTATGTCTGGCCCTCTGTTGATAACATCATGAACCAATTAGCATGTATAGCAATTCCTGTTAAACCTTTCAAGCCCCAGGTCAGAATGGTGGCGCATCGAGGGGGCCATCCATTGACAGCGGATGTACTACTGCCAGCCCAGCAAAAATGTCATGAACGCCAGTTATATGTGCAATATGTACACTACTAGTGAGAGTATGTATCATCATCTTCATTATCTATTTATATAGCGCCACTAATTCCGCAGCGCTGTACAGAGATCTCACTCACGTTAGTCCCCGCCCCTTTGGAGCTTACAGTCTAAATTCCCCAATCTAAACGCACCTAGACCGACAATGTATCACACGCTTCCAGAAAAGCTAGGGGTTATATTAGCATTAAACAAGTAAGACTTATTCTTTAATTCTATTTAACATTGGAGTCACCTTTTTATGACTTGTAATTGTATCTACTTTGTGATCTTGAAGTTCTACTTTGTAATCATGTCTATATAATTAAACTAAGAACCAGGATCCGGCAGCAAATCAGAAGAAATTTGAGTCTGCAAAATATTCTCTTATCCCACTCAAATGAATAAAACATTATAAATCATTTCGTATGTCTAGTTTTACAAGATAAGTACATTTATGATAAAAAAAATTCAACATGACTATTTAAGTAGGCTTTCACTTGCTTAAAATTATTTGTACTTCACATTTTTCCCCGCTTCTGCTGGACTGCTTACTCTTTCTCTGACAAATAATCTTCTGTGATTGCACAATCGTACTCATAATGGCGTAAATTACCATATATTTTTTTTTTTTTTAACATTTTAGGAGTTTTATTGTAATCCTTAATCAAGCGCCTTTTGTGTTACAAATGTAATCAATGTCCTTCATTTGAGAATAAGCTACTGGGTTGAGACAATTATCCAGAAGCTTCAGGACCTGTATTGTAGTATTAGTTTATTATATACATAGTAATATTAGCTGTCCCTTTTTTTGAATGACCTGTATATTTGTGTAGTCTGGTATGTACAGTATATGTATTTGTTGGAAACAAGCAAATGAGTTCATATTCTTCTTTGCAATGTGTTTGGTTTAAAATATTAACAAGACATTAACTTAAAGAAGAAAAAGTTGTTACTATAGGATTAAAAGCTTGATGGAAAATAAGTAGGCTTGATTGAAAGTTAATCAGAAGTAGTTTGCAGCTGATATTCTATTCTTAAGTTAATGACTAAACTAAATATACTATGGTCAGGAAATAATTCACTATGATTTGTTGCATTGACAAAGAAATAGCTGATATAGTTGTAATTCTTTTTTTAAATTATTGCTTTACATTGGTATAAAATGGCTATGAATTGCATATCAATGTATTATCTGGACCTTTTGTCTACACATTTCTAGAAATGTAAATACAGCCTATTATTTCACTAGCAGACAGTGACATCTCTGAAGCATGAAGTGAATTGATAAGCTGTATACTTAAGAATATTGTTTCAGAGCATTGAAATGGAGACTCTAGGAATGCCTCATTCCTCCTCTGCCTCATCTCTGATTATCAAATGGTTTAAATGGCATGAAAATGTCACGCGGAAAGGTTCCAGCCCAACACATCATCATCATCATCAACTATTTATATAGCGCCACTAATTCCACAGCACTGTACAGAGAACTCACTCACATCAGTCCCTGCACCATAGGAGCTTACAGTCTAAATTCCCTAACATACACACAGACAGACAGAGAGAGACTAAGGTCAATTTAATAGTAGCCAATTAACCTACCAGTATGTTTTTGAAGTGTGGGAGGAATCCAGTGCACCCAGAGGAAACCAACACAAACACTAGGAACACATACAAACTCCACACAGATAAGGCCATGGTCGTAATTGAACTCATGACCTCTGTGTAGTGGGCAGAAGTGCTAACCACTAAGCCACCATGCTGCTCAACTGGATTCACCACCATTCAGCCTATATGAGTCTCCTCACAGCTATGTTATATCAGGGCTGGCTAACTTGTTAGTTTTAAATTGTTTCAAGTTCTTTAATATATTGGTTATGTGGCCATTCCCCTCATGTAACCCTTCCTATCCCCAGCTGTCCTGCCTCCCTCCCAATTTTTTCTGTACTATTTAATTTTAAAATTTTAAAATATTTCATTACAAACCATTGATTATAACAAAAAAGAACATTGTTTCATCCCAAAAATATGGCTGCCTCACCTGATTGACAGATGCACTTTTATGTTTTTTATTTTGTCATCTATCAAAAAGCATATGGACAGATGTTAATCACCCTATCAAATCTAGCCAATTTACATATTAGTAGTTACTAAAATGAGTAGTGATGTCATTTTTAAAGTACACTTAAATATCATCCGTAGATTGAGCATCTACAATGGCGGAATTACCAGGAGAATTCTTAGAATGTAGATTCGGTAATGAAATAACAGCCCTTGTTCCATGAGAGCAAGAAATCATTTTGTTTTACACAACACAAAACTTTAAAAATATATATTTTTTTAATAGTCCTTTAATACAAATTAATTTTCTGCTTAGCTGGGTGGGTAAAATATTTTAAAGCAAAAATGAAACAGACTTATTTAGAGAACGCAAGAATGATGGGAAAGGCAAACATGTCGAGTGCCCTTTAGATAATCAATATGACAGTTGTTTTAAGGTCACCTATTGACAAACAGACAGTGGTTCATTATACAGTAACTGACTGTTATTTTTAATGTAATGGGAAAAAGTTATTATTTGACCTTTACCAAGTAAATACAGGCAAGCATTTGTTAGCAAAATTGGAATAATTCTTCAAAATAATTAATATTTAAACCCATTCATTCTCCATATACTTTTTAAAATATTAAAAATCCAGTCACACCAACCCACCAATACTTACTCTATCCTCTATCAATACCCAACACTGCCACACTTTCATTAAATCTTTACCATTATAATAGTGCGCATACATAAATCAGTTATTTAAACCCTGCGTACTCATTGGCTGTGAATATAATAATATCATTGAGCACTCCAGTTTTTGGGAGTAAAAACTATTCAAGGTTTTAAATACTGCACTTATCTTCATCTTTTTTCATTTTAGCTGAAAGATCCCACTGAGGAACCCAAACATGTTTGGAACATGTCCGAGAACAGTGACTGGTGGGGAGGTTGACTGAGGCGGTACACCTGTCAAACCATCATCATTATCATCATCATTATCATCATTATCATAACACAGATGTCCTCAGTGGCGCACACAGGGGGGGTTTCTGAGTCTCTAGAAACCCCCCCTGCGCTAACTAAGTGGCCACTGTCCTATACAGCAGCCGCGGCGCTGTCAAAGAAGCGACTGCGGCGGTGCTGTATTGTATAGAGCACCACCGCGGACGCTTCTTAGACAGCGCCGCGGCTGCTGTATAGGACAGCGCTGGCGAAACGGAGCTTTAAATATCTGTATATTATCTGTAAATATCTGTAAATTTGCTACATGGGATAATTATTATTTGCACAATGTATCTTAGCTTTTCTTCACTTAATTGTTGCTTTTAATTGTCTTTGGACTATTCCACATCAGTTGTCATTATTCATAACTATGTTTATTGCTATATAAAATCACAATTATAATCACTTTAAATGTTTACTGCCTAGAATTACTATGATAATATTCATATTTCTATGAATTACTATGAATGGGGTAAATTATACATGTATGTATAAAAAAATATATTGCTACTTATGAAAATGCTTCGTCTGCAGTGACTACATTGAAACAAAATTCCTCATGCCTTAGTGGTATCACTGGTTTCTACTAAATTGATAGACTGCATTCTCAAGAATATTGGGCCAGCCCACAAAATGGCCGACTGCACAGTGAGTAGGAGACAGGTCTATGCTACAACATTTTAAAATTATTTTCTTTTAGGCTTATTTTCACATTAAAATGCTTCTGGTTCAGAAGTTTAATACTTCAATCAATGATTGCTGAAGGAACTAAATTTTAGTGATTGTGTGAGAGACATGATTTTCATAGTCATTTGCTTTTCTTGTGCTTCCTTCTGACCACAACAACATGGCCACCTCTTCCACAAATGTCTTCTATGGCTCAAGTGTGGTGGTTTTTTACTTTTTTGTGAGTTATGTACCTGAATATGCCACTAAGGTGGCATTTGTTTGTGTAAACATGTAGGTAAACATTTGCTGGATCAGTCTGTTGTCATGGCTATATAAGAGCGGTGGTCATTGCCAAACGCAAAGGAAAAAGTGCAAAACACAATGGCATACTTGCCAACTTTATGTTGGCCATGTCCAGAGTTCCTGAAGGAATGTATGGGTCCAGGGGCCAGGGCTTCACGAATTGCGTCATTTTGGCCCCGCCCCCAGTGATGTAATGCCTGTTTTCGATCTTTTTACAGTGGTAAAAAGACCCAAAACAGGCATTTCGTCATTGGGGATGTGGTCCAAATGACGAGATTCGAGAAGCCCCGCCCCCTCCGTCCATTCATGCTGGCTCTAATCTGCAGATGCGGGGGAATTGCCTGCTCTCCCTGGATTCCAGGAGACCTACCCAGGAATCCGGGAGTCTCCTGGACATTCCAGAAGAGTTGGCATGTATGCAATAGTGACTGCGCAATCCTTGATACTCAAATGGGTGAAAAGGGAGATGACTTGTGATATAAAAGTTTTGGAAATTTTGAAGCCCCGGAAATTAAAATAAATAAATAAATATAATACTAATAATATAATATACATACACATTTAATACACATATAATACATAATATAAATACATGTAATACTTATCTTCCTATCACCCTTGACTGGTCTAAATTGACTGTGCTACTTTAAGAACATAAACTGTCTTTTATATAAATTAATTTTTTCATGAAATGATCATATTTGTTATGTTTATTACATTTATGTGGACAGTAATTACACACTTTTGCTTCATACTGTTTTTGAGCGCAACTTGCTGAATAAACGTTTGTCAACGTTGGAAAACACAGTTATGTAAATAATAAAATAATGTGAGAAATAATTAATTGAATACAGTCATTGCTGCGTCAGGAACTTTGTCTCAATGTTCTGATTCTAACTTTCTTTGGAATCTTCATGAACTTCTGAAGCCAGATTGAGACAGGCTTGTCTTCTCTTTCACATGTTAGTCTATTTCGTGATTTGCTTGGGGTATTTCCTAACATAATTGCCGATATACTAAAGGGAGAAAGGCACTATTGCCAGAGAAAACATGTGTGTCCGCCAGGGACACAACGTTTTCTAGCTTTGCATTTTGCAAAGGATTATGGGAGAGACAATATTTTGAGTATCGCACTCAGTACTTGTACCGCCAAAATGTCTGTTCTGGTATTGCCATCTTTTCTTTATCTGCTTTCTTTCCAAGATTAATTACTTTTTAATGTTTGTTAATTGCTTGAGACTGTTCAAGCAATAATGCCAGATTCTACCACGCTCTCAACAATTGGAAAACATTCCATCTCTCATTGCATTTGTCTACCTTTCACTCATTATCTCATTGTGTATCGTTTTACTTCTTCGACTTTTCAATACCGTAATAAAAATATTTTAAAAAATAAATAAATATTTTGTCCCTGTAACCGGAGAAATGGGCCTATTGATAGATGGGACAAAGGGGGAATCTTACACAGGTGAGATACAAGAACCATTTGAAGCAAGAGTCAAAGGCCTTGTCACCTTGTTGTTAGAGGGATAGGACTCTCATAGTTCCAGTCTTCATTCATGTACCAAGCACCAGAAGATGCTCTTTATTCTACAATATCTAAAAATACCTAAGTATACAAAGTCCTAAGTATGCTGCTTGTTTTGTAACAACGTCAAATGCAGTAGCAATGCTATCATAACTAACATCTCTGCCTTTGAATCATGGATCCAGAAGATTTACGACAGCAAGAATTGATTGGCAACAAAATTCTTCCCGTCTGTTAATAAAGTGTTTGGAGTAGATTTATCAAGCCATCTAAAAAAGGAAAAGTGGAGGTGTTTCCCATAGCAACCAATCAGATTCTAGCTATCATTTACCTCGTATATTCTAGAAAATGATATCTAGAATCTGATTGGCTGCTATTGGCTATTTTTCTTTTCAGCAGGTTTGATAAATCTAACTTTTCCTTCATAAGGATTTAGATTCTCCACAACCGCTGGGTCACATGATAAGGAATGTCTGACAGAACTGTCTGATTCAGATGATTACAGCAGGAGTTGGTTTCAGAATCTACAGCGAGATCAGCAATGGAACCTAGAAGGCATCCTCATCAAGTACTGTGCTCCCTACACTTCTAGAGATGTTAAGATCCTCCACTTTCTTCAAAAGAACCCTTGATCACCACTGCGCTACATTGAGTTTTGCTGCAAAATGTGAGTGGCACTATTTTATTATTTGCATTCTTTCTTCTAACTTCTTCTACAGATACAAAGAGCCTCATTTACAGTTGGCCATAAGTACAAACCAAAGCATTAAATTCCACATTGTTTGGAAATTAGAGTTCTGTGTAAGTTGCACTTTTGGCCCCTATGACTGGAAAAGCAGATAAGGGGGACGTGCAAATGCAACTGAAGTACAGTAAATGAATGAACATGTAAGTGTGGCTCACCCGCAGGAGATTCAGTCTATAATGAAAAGGCTACTTCTCCATTTATGGCTGTTTCCAGGCTTATCTCGACCAGTCCTATCTCATCCTCGAACCCCTGGTCCAAAGATCTTTGCAGTGATCGAAGATTGGATAAACAACCTTGAAATGCTCTACCCCCCAACAGGAAATCAACACTAGCGCTTATAGGACGATCAGTGGGGATAGGTGGCAACCAGCCCCAACCTGGTCAATGTGGGGCCCAAAATTGTTGGGTTGATGGTGGCCACACAAAAAAGTGCCCATTTTCTCACCCAGTGAAAACCTGGCCAGTGCTGATAGCACTGGGGCTCTTCCTAACTTCCTTGGTGCCAATTAGAGATTGGGATAATAAGTAAAATATTAAATAATATCCCTTTAGTTTGTTGCACTACTGGTACCAGCATCCCTGGCAGCCATTAATGTGAACATGCTGGTGCTTGTAGAACTAATGGATAGAGGGGAGAGGCCTTCCCTGAGTTACCTGCGAATAACTTCACTCCCGTTCCGGTCTCGTTTTACTGTTAAGATTGGATGATTGCTCACAAAATATCAGATTTGTAATAATTAAATTATGAATTACATGGGTTATACACAAATGCACCTAAAATATATTGCATTTATTATACTGAGCTCAAAGAAAATGAAATTCTAATCTTAGCTTCAAGACAAAAAGTATTCTTTCTTTCAGCTCCTCTGTGCTGCTTCTTTGCTTCTATACTTTGGGATCTCAAGCTCACATGATCAGGAGATTTTGGGTTCCAACTACAAAGTCTTTACACTTATTTTGTCTCCTCTCTCTTCAGGCCTTGAGCAACCAGGGAAGCACACACATTGGGCTTTAGTCAGCAGCACGGTGCCTCAGTGGTTAGCACCTCTGCCTCACAGCGCTGTGGTCATGAGTTCAATTCCCGACCATGGCCCTATATGTGAGGAGTTTGTATGTTCTCCCCGTGTTTGCGCGGGTTTCCTCCGGGTGCTCCGGTTTCCTCCCACACTCCAAAAACATACTGGTAGGTTTATTGGCTGCTAATAAATTGACCCTAGTCTGTGTGTCTCTCTGTCCCTGTCTGTCTGTGTATGTATGTATGTATGTATGTATGTATGTGTGTGTGTTAGGGAATTTAGACTGTAAGCTCCAATGGGGCAGGGACTGATGTGAATGAGTTCTCTGTACAGCGCTGCGGAACCAGTCGCGCTATATAAATAAATAGTGATGATGATGATGATAGTCATTAAAAAGAGCAAAACAATAAAGGAGTGAATTTGATTCTGGACAAACCATGTTACAATGCAAGGGGTGCAATATTTTTTTTATTATTTTGCATGTAAAGAAAATACTGGCTGCTTTTTCATGTAGCACACAAATACTTGATAGCTTTATTTTTACACTGAAATGTAAAGTTGATCTAGGACATGTCCTACCCCAACTATAAATATGTCCCCACATTTTAAATTTACCTCCCCCCCTCCAAAGCAACATGGTTTTGCCAAGGTGCAAAGTAACACCATTTTTTTTTTAAATTGCTCTCCTTATTAACTCAGGCCCATTAATTCTAATCTCTACAGGAACAAAATAGTTGCAAGATCAAAGGACAACAACAGGTCAGGTCCAGGAATAAGGAAGGCAAAAAATACTTCTCAGTCTTCCTATGAAATTGGAGGTGTTTTGGGGACCTCATTAATCTTCCTCTTGCTCTTCCATTTGAAGTTTTTACTGTACTGTCTGATCTCAGTGTACAAAAATTTAGATCATTGTATGAATCAATGTTCCAGATAGTTTTACATAGAAGTGTTTCTGTTCATCATCACCAATTATTTATATAGCGCCAACATATTCTGTAGCGCTTTACAATTGGGGTCAAACACAGTAATAAACAAACTGGGTAAAACAGACAAAGAGGTGTACTTAAAAAATTAGCTATACATTTCGATCAGATATATTCTACTAAATGCCCACCGCTCTTCGAAAATATCAAAAAAGGATCTGGCAAGACGGCACCCACTTTGTATTTCTTGGTTCGGTAGAGTAACATCCATTAAAATTAATCTCCTCCCCAGATTATTATACTTAATTCAGTCCCTCCCAATCAAAGTCCTGTACGCCTATCATCATCATCATCATCATTTATTTATATAGCACCAACATATTCCGTAGCGCTTTACAATTGGGGACAAGCATAATAAACTAATAAACAAACTGGGTAAAACAGACAAAGAGGTGAGAAGGGCCTGCTCGCAAGCTTACAATCTATGGGACAATGGGAGATTGACACATGAGGTTAAGTCTACATTTTGCATTTCGGCCCAGCCAAACTGCAAAGTTAAAAGTGACTCATAAGCTTAATGATCCTGTCACACAACAATGTTGGTCAAGGGGTTGTTGTTTTGTGTGAAATTGTGTAACGGGTGGTAATAGGGTAATGTAGTGAGGTTAAGAGGGTGGTTGAGGAATATTATAAGCTTGTGTGAAGAGGTGGGTTTTCAGAGAATGGTTGAAAGTTTGTAGACCAGAGGAGAGTCTTATTGTGCGAGGGAGAGAATTCCATAGAGTGGGTGCAGCCTGAAAGAAGTCCTGTAACCGGGAATGGGAGGAAGTAATGAGGGTGGAAGAGAGACGCAGATCTTGTGCAGAACGGAGTTGCCAAGTTGGGAGATATTTTGAGACAGGAGAGGAGATGTATGTTGGTGCAGCTTTGTTGATGGCCTTGTAGGTTAGTAAAAGTATTTTATATTGGATTCGGTAGAAAACAGGCAACCAGTGTAGAGACTGACAGAGTGGTTCAACAGAGGAATAACGATTTGCAAGGAAAATCAATCTTGTCACAGCGTGCAAAATAGATTGTAGGGGTTTTAGTCTGTTTTGGGGAAGACCAGTAAGGAGGGAATTACTCTACCTTGCAAAACCTGATATCTAGAGATGTGCATCCTACATACATAATATGTCAGTGTTGGCTGTCATTAAATATTCATAAAATTATTAGCAACACATAGTGTCACTGAATGGCAGCCCTGCATAGCGCTCACCCTTTAATGGACTTAACTAGAAATGAGAGAAGTCCAAAAATGATTTGAGCGATTGCAGTTTAGTAACGATGAAAGAATGGCAAAAATAAATATAAAAAAATCCCCATCAGCAGAGGAAAAACAGCTTCCAATTTACGCGGACATCTGTGCTATAGATTTTGGTGAACAACACGTTTTTGATGTTGTCCATACAGTTTAAGTAAATGAGTTTTAAATGAACTAATATTGTGTTGTAATTTAATGGTATTACTGGTTCATTGAGAGCAACGCCATTAAAACAGAAGAAAACATTCCCTGAGCCCAGATGAACGTCTCACATTGTAATTTAGAATCAGGTAAATTGGATGTGAGAAGTGCATTCTGGAAAATAATCCGATGATAAAATGGAGCAATGACTAATCCTGCTCGTGTGAATCTCATTATCAAGACAGTATGTAGCTGACAACTGTTTTCTTTAAGGAAAACCTGAGATGGGGAGAATGAAATGAAAAGTGGCTGAACCTGTCTTTTATCATTTGGAATTCTCAGGTCACCTTCATTTATCTTATATTTGCAGTGATTGTTTTTTATTCCTCAGTGCTAACAAATTATCAGAGCTGCAAATATATGAGGATTTCTGCTAAAGTAAAGGAAACCTCAGGTTTAAAGAGAAACCACTGATAAAACATATTTTCTTTATATATCTCCCCTAGTTAACAATCTGTAAGCACCCCCCATCCCACATCTAACAGTCCTGGTTTTTCAGTACTGATTTCCAATAACCAAAAGGACTAAATTAGAATATGACATAGGCTCACAGGAAAAGGGATCTGGGATTATCTGGTCTGGATGGATGTGTATCAGTGGCGAACGCATGGGGGGGGTTCTGAGTCTCTAGAAACCCCCCGCCCTGCGCTAACTAAGTGGCCACTATAGCTGCACTGTCCTATACAGCAGCCGCGGCGCTGTCAAAGAAGCGTCCGCGGCGGTGCTGTATTGTATACAGCACCGCCGCAGAACAGACGCTTCTTAGACAGCGCCGCGGCTGCTGTATAGGACAGCGCTGGCGAAACGGAGCATGCTCTCTCTCCCTCATGCGCCGCTGTGTATAATTAAATAAAAGAGTCTAGGGGGGGGGGGGGGGCGGTGGGAGAGTTAGTCAGAACCTAAGTCCAGTGTTATGGGCAAGGACCATGTCATTTAATGTGTGACACTGTGACCATTGCATACAACATGTAGAAAGTTAGCGGATTCTTCATTAGTGAGTAGTCCTGTGATGTCTGTCGGGACGTCACCAGAACAGCCTCTAACAGGGAGATCTACATTTGGGCTCTCCTGATAGGTAGCTTAATAGATCATTATAAACGTTATATCATCATCATCATTTATTTATATAGCACCACTAATTCCGCAGCGCTGTACAGAGAACTCATTCACATCAGTCCCTGCCCCATTGGAGCTTACAGTCTAAATTCCCTAATATAGACACACACTCACTCACTCACAGGCAGACAGACAGAGAGGGAGAGACTAGGATCAATTTTGATAGCAGCCAATAAACCTACCAGTGTGTTTTTGGAGTGTGGGAGTTCTCTGTACAGCGCTGCGGAATCAGTGGCGCTATATAAATAATGGTGATGATGACGATGAGCATCACACACCTGTATCTTTTATTGAGGTTCTTGTATTGCGATATGTTTATGTAACTTTCCAACCTCCTTATACTGTGTGCTAATACTATATGAAATAGGTCCATTTTAATGATATGATATATAACATGTTGACCACTGATGTTCATATTGGGTCACTGTATATTGTGTGCAATAATAGAATTATTAAAAATAAAAATAAATAATAATAATTAATAATAAAAAAAAAATCCAGTTATTAAGTAAGAGACGTGACTTAGGGTAGCTAATTTGCATATAACACAGCTACTTACCTACATTTTTTATGGTCCTTTATTTAGTTAAGTAAGGTGTCAGTAGTGGCCCTTCCTGAACAGTCTTTAGAACATCTGGAGCACATTTAGACACATCTGAACCTGCCCTAGTGGAAATTACAATTAAAAATTATAGATATTTTCCAAACTGTTCTGTGCAATATTTGCCTCTTTCTCCATTCGGCAGCAAAATTTTGCACCATTCCCCACTGAATTTGGGCTTAGTGTTTCCAAACCTAATCCCACCATACAGCAGGATGTATTAACCTTCATCATCCTAACTCCATTCATAGACCATATGAATATACATCTACAGAGCGGAATGATAATCTTCTGTATTGCGAGACAAGAGCGGAACTTAAAGATTACATGGCTGGAAATGTGCACCTCGGCGAAACAGCCTGTTCATAAACTTAATTTTGTGTGAAATTTCACGAATGAATTTAAACACTCAACCCCAATACTAATGCAACAATGCTTACCACTCTGCCACCGCCTAAAGGATTTTACGTTATACACTACAATTATTTTCAAATTTGTTTTCCTCCTTATTCTAGGAAAACAAAGAAAATGAATCTATAATTTTCATATATTTAAATTAAGTAATAAAACTTTAATGACACATTTACACTCAAGCTCACATTATTACTCCAGAAGCTCAATAAATGTAAATTTTGCAGTACAGGGTAGTTTTGCAATTAAATGCACATTATTCTTTTTACTATGATGCTGTAAGTCATTTGTTTTAATGTTCTTTAAATTCTTTCTCTTCTTTCTTGTTTTTTGTTTTGATATGACTTAAATGGTGATTTTCAAACTCTCCGATTTACTCATCATGTAGAAATGCTATTGTTGTCCTTATTCTGAATTTGGTCTGCAGTACCTCTCTGCTTCCAGAGGTGCTACTGTTACACCTGGCCAGTTTCTCCTTGCCTGCAAGGGGTTAAACCCTCATCATCCGATCAGGATCATGATCACCTGTGACTGGGCTTTTTAAGACTGTCTTTTCCTACAGGCCAGTGCCAGTTTGTTTGTTCTGGATTAACTCCTGTGATCTGGACCTGATTATCTGACTCCTGTTTGTTCCACTGTTTTGCACCTTTGCTTTTGACCAAGACCCCAGCTTTGTTTGACTTTGCTTCTGTCTTCACTCTGTTTTAACTACCACAACTTTCTGTAGTATTCATACAGGGAATACCTATCAGCTTCTTAACCAATTGCATCAAGAAGTGAACATTTCCTCAGCTTCCGTGCTGCTCAATGTATACTATACCCTATATACAAATTATTTAAAGAGCCTTTAATGGGATTGCAAGGGCTGGATTTATGATGTGAAAGCTCCCGGGTCTCTGAACTACAGTATTTGTCAGTTTTGCAAAATGACCATCCTGAATATAATTTGTAGCCGCAGGTCCATTAGTCAGGGGCTCTGGAGGAGCCAAAAACTCAATGTTGACATTAAGGTAAAACACAATATCTTACAACTCGGTAGGTGTGGGAGTCTCTTGGAGACACCCTCTTAATTACTTTTTAAAGATATTGTTAAAAAGATAGAATTAGAATTTAACACACCAATTTAAGTCCAGATTTTAATCTTCTGTAACATTTTGTCTTTTCTGGTTTTGCTTTTTTATGCAACAGAAGCCACTACTAGGAATCCTGCAGTACTGAACACAGATAAAGGACAGATGTGAGGTAGAAGGTCTGAAATGTTACAGCAACAATCTTTTTATTACTAATACTGTTTTTCAATGTTTTTTCTTCTTTGAATTAAATAGTGAGATCTTGGGAACATGACCTATTCACAAGGGTGGGTGATATTTATGGACACCTGTTACCTGCATAGATCAAAGATTTTCTCTTTCTAGCATTCTTTTCCATTTCCTGCCTTTCCTTTTCCATGGACCTTGTGACCCATCTGAATTCTCCAGCTTAGTGTCCGAGCATTCTTTCCCTTGTGATACAGAATAATCTAGCATCATATATTTCCAGTTATCATTCCTATATGTATGTATGAGGAAAGTGAGGAACACTGAAACGATCGTTGGGCAATACTTGGTAACATGTTTTATACTTCATTAAATGTTTTGAAATTGTTTTCCTAAGCCCGTGCTGGTTTGTTCATATACACTGAACATCCATGGATTTATATATATATATATATATATATATATATATATATATATATAAATATATATATATGTTTCCTCCTGATGAAGTTTCTTTGAGAAATGAAATGCTTTGAGGCTATTCTACTTTGGAGTCTGTGCTAAAGTGTTGTATCCTGGTCTGAGTGGTACCTGTGATGTCCCCCATTTGACTTTTTGTATGGAAGTCCTGGGTGAGAATTTACCTGGATACATCTGTGTAGGACTGCTAAGACAGCATATCCAGTACTTATGAAATACAGATACGCTATACTTGTTCTTTAAATTATGTGAGTGCATAACACATATGTTTTTGTGAAATAAAATATTTATTGTGTAAATGTAATCTTGGTACCTCTTTTTTTTTTTTTTTTGCAATTTTGATTAAAAAAATCAATTTTTTGGGGCATAAAATAACCGAATTTAGTGCTCCACCTGTTTCTTGGATAAGTAATGTAATTGTAACGCTAATAAATTATGAAAAAAACAGTTTAATTCCTGGTAGGCCGTCATTAATTCTACACACAAGCCAGATGGTCTTCCTCTCCATCTATGCATATTGGCAATGCAGCCATCGTCTTTGGGTGTATATTACACCCTACACTTATAGTTAAATATATAAAGAAATGGACAAAGGTAGTTTGGTTTCTGTCTCTATAGGCCCCCCCTCCACTTGTAGAAAATAGTAAAAAATTCAGCCGTTATAGACTGTACAATATAAATTGAAATGGACAAAGCCAGTTTAGGGTCAGTCTGTGTATGACACCCTACCCTTATTGAGAAATTGGCAAAACAGCAGCCTTTCCAGATGGTACGTGATATGGAAATGCCCCAAGTCCCTTTCCTATTTGGGGGTAGATTGCACCCTACACTTATACTTATACTTATAAGTATACTTATTTTTTTTGAGGTGTGTTTTTTTCCCTGATTCAAAAATACTTTTTCAGAGGCTTTATCACATGTCGTACTGGGAACACTAGTTTGGGCGGGTTCGGATCTCGCCCATCTCTAATTTTAGCCCAAAAAATTAAATTTTGTAAAAAATAGCAAAACAAAACCAAAACCAAAACACGCAAGGGCGGTTTTGACAAAACCAAAACCCGAAGGTAATCCAGATCCAAAACCAAACCCAAAACACGGGGGTCAGTGAACATCTCTAGTTCTTGTATAATACTGTGCATATATTTATCTGTACTGTATAAATGTATGTAAATATATCAGTAAAGTTCTTTCTGTTCTGTATGATTAAAGGATGTAAGTATATCTTTACACTTTTAATTTACTTTGGAGACTTTCTGGCAAAACATTTTATGATTATTATTATTATTACTCTTATTTATTTATTTATTTATTTATAAGGTGCTACAGATTCCGTAGCGTTGTATACTGAATTAAGTAATAAATAGATGAGGTTATACATATAAGTAGCACAGATGAGTGTGAGTAATGCTATGGGGACTCGCACAGAGGGCAGCAAAGGACACGACAGGACGTACAAGAGAGTCAGACAGTGGACAAACGTGGAACAATAGACAGAGAGGACCCTGCCCGCAAGAGCTTACAATCTAGAGATGTCTGACATATAGCTGCAGGTAAGTGGCCACTTGGAAGAAGAATCTGATTATGAATCCCTTCCAGACAATGGACTCCACTTCAATTGGATTGTAGGAATTTCTTCCCCTGTACTCTTTGTCGTGCATTTTTGACACATAATACAGCGACGGTGCAGTATAAGCTCCTCTTGGTGACATGACATTGGCACGTATGCTCTCAGGTTTCAATCACAGTGCACTAGTTTGGAAGTAGCAGAGTTTTTCGGAGGAACAGAAGTGTGCATCGGCTGATGGGAGGAGTTGGGTGGAGCAAGGTCGTTCTTTGCTAAGCACATAGTAGGTGCACCGATGTGGTTAGTTTTGCAGAGCAGCTTAAAAATTAGACTTCATTTTGAAGAATGCTATTTAACGATTATTTAAATTAGATGAAGGGTACATTCTTGGGGGCATTCCTTGATTTGAGGTGCACATTCAACAGTATGCAAAAACATGTTTGCATAAGCTCTGTGCTGGCAGAATTTGTGTCCTGCCTTTTTTATGGGATACATTGTGTTACTTCCAGTCGCACTTTTGCAAAGAATATTATTTCTAGATGCATTGTGGCCAATGTGAGAAAAACCCTACAAATATGGCATGGTGTCGTGTTACTCTCATGATTAACGGTAAGCTATAAATACAGGTAAACCAACAGTATTTTATGAGAAAAAGAAAAATGTTTAAGTTCATGAAAGTAATAGTTCTAATCTGGTAGGGGGTTGGTCTGTGATATAATATTAACTCTATGTGTTTATCAGCCTCCTCACAAACCTAGGTGAACTTCTAGTTTGTTTATTATTGTATAGGATCAATAATTCTAACAATTCTAATCAAAACAAGAGAGCCCATAGTAAATGCTTGCAGTTTACAAAATGATCACTAGGTTGTGCTAACTCATTAAATATCACTATTTTACATACAGTATGAACCTGACTTAACTTATGGATTTTAAATCTAAACAAAATTATACAGCTAGATGGAACTGGAACATGTATTGTGCTTAATTACTATTTTGCAATATTTTTAATACTGTAATGTTATGTAAGGATGTCTGTAGAAGGATTAAAGCTTATGATTAATTCCCCACCTTTGTATAAATGATCCCAAACATTTAAATGCAATCAATGGGGACATCAACCATGAAAACACAAATGTATTTCACGCATCGTTTGGTGTTTTTCAAGAACTAATATCCGCAGTAAGAATTTAAATGGAACTCATTGCAAAAAGACAATGGAAAAAAGATGAATTTTAATGTGAATTTAAAATCGCAGCCCAGATTACAGGCACTTTCTTTGTTTATAATTGTATTTAGATGCGCGCTGGAAGATTACTAGGCTCGTAAGAGATTAAAGGGATTCCCCAAAAAAGATTATATCATGAAAGTGCAGATAGCAGACAGGTGAATAAGTGAGAATTGCAAGAAAAGATAGATGAAGAAAAAGAGGGTGAGTGATTAAAGAGGAGATGCAATGGGAAAAGCAGAGAAGTTGAAGGAGGGGTTTCTGACCAGCTGTTAAAATAGGTGTTGAAGTTAAACATAATTGAGGCAAAAATGTATAGGTACAAAGTGGGCAGCACGGTGGCTCAGTGGTTAGCACTTCTGCCTCCCAGCACTGGGGTCATGAGTTGAATTCCCGACCATGGCCTTATCTGTGTGGAGTTCTTATGTTCTCCCCGTGTTTGCGTGGGTTTCCTCCGGGTGCTCCGGTTTCCTCCCACACTCCAAAAAAATACTGGTAGGTTAATTGGCTGCTATCAAAATTGACCCTAGTCTCTGTCTGTGTATGTTAGGGAATTTAGACTGTAAGCTCCAATGGGGCAGGGGCTGATGTGAGTGAGTTCCCTGAGTACAGCGCTGCGGAATCAGTGGCGCTTTATAAATAAATGGTGATGATGATGCCTCAAAATTAGTAAAATTGGGCATCTTTGAGGCCATAATAGATTTATATGCATCTCTCCTGAATCTGGAGCCATCTTAACTTAGTATAAAATAAGGTACAGACATTGGTAATTAGAACTAAATAGGAATTTCCTCATCGTAAAGGGTCTGCAAATCCTGCACAACTTTTCTTTACCAATGACGGCTGTACTTGATTTCCATCAAGTTAGAACGAGTTATTTAGTTGAGGTTGCAAACTATATTATAATATATCTAGTTAATCTTGCAGTGGCAATCGGAGACTGTTAAAGTGCAGAAGGAATACTAGCTGTGAGTGAAAAGTTTGTTAATTTTCAAGTTTCTACCAATTTCAGTGTTTCGAGGCAACCAAATTGGCTCACGGAGAATATTTTTGAAAATTGGAACAAAATTGTCCTTTGAAAATTCCTTTTAGACTGGAATTTACTTTTACAATATTATTTAAGTAGAAAAAACATATATAAGAATAACATTGAAAACCCCTTTCTGTACCCTTAAAACACATTTTGAAAAAAGTTTCTTTTAAACTTTTTTTTACACTCTTAAATAAGGTGACATGTGTGAGGAGACGACCATATGGGAAGGTAGATTCTAACAGTGGACAGAATAAACTTATAGCTTATGCATGTGATGCTATAATGAGAGGTTTTATGAGTCTATTGTGTACTATAGTTCATGGAACATTTGTTTACCAACAGGAAGATTTTATCCTCCTCACTATTTTCTTACACTCTTCCTAGACAGTCTCGTTATACTATGCATTCTGTTCAGCCCTTTTTATTATAAGTCCTGAATACTACAGTCATTGTCACCAATAAAAGCCTCCAGCCCTCACATAGTCCTTTCTTCAATAGTTACTGTATCAAGGCTGTATAAAACACACAATCACAATGCAGATATATATATATATGTATAAAGCAGTATATTTTGCTAGACAGCAATGTTACAATATATATTCAATAACATTATCTTACACACTGAACATATACCAGCTCAATATAGATGATAAAACATCTATGTGTAGGTACATTAACTGCCATTATTGATTACTTTCTGTGTCTCCAATACAATTCCTATTGACATGTGCATGTATAAACCTTGGATCATTACAGTACAGCCCTGCTGTCTATTCACTGCAATTCTTCCCATAGATCATTCTCAATATTTTCCTTTCTCATAATAATCTTTATCTGGTACAACACAACTGCTTCCATAAAACTACTGCCCCAGTACAACTTCCATTCTCCCAGTACATCTTTCACGCTCCCAGTACAACTTCCCTGCTCCCTGTACAACCTCGCTGCTCCCAGTACAACTTCCCTGCTTCTGGAACAACCTCTCTGCTACCAGAACAATCTCTCTGCTCCAAGAACAATCTATCTGCTCCAAGTACAATTTTTCTGCTCCCAGAGCAACCTCTCTGCTCCCAGAACAACCTCTCTGCTCCCAGAACAATCTCTCTGCTCCTAGAACAATCTCTTTGCTCCCAGAACAACCTCTCTGCTCCTAGAACAACCTCTCTGCTCCCAGAACAATCTCTCTGCTCCCAGAACAATCTATCTGCTCCAGGTACAATTTTTCTGCTCCCAGAGCAACCTCTCTGCTCCCAGTACAACTTTCCTGCTCCCAGAACAACCCCTCTGCTCCCAGAACAACCTCTCTGCTCCCAGAACAATCTATCTGCTCCAAGTACAATCTATCTGCTCCAAGTACAATTTTTCTGCTCCCAGGGCAACCTCTCTGCTCCCAGTACAACTATCCTGCTCCCAGAGCAACCTATCTGCTCCCAGTACAACTATCCTGCTCCCAGAACAATCTATCTGCTCCAAGTACAATCTATCTGCTCCAAGTACAATTTTTCTGCTCCCAGAGCAACCTATCTGCTCCCAGTACAACTATCCTGCTCCCAGAGCAACCTCTCTGCACGCAGTACAACTTTCCTGCTCCCAGAACAACCTCTCTGCTCCCAGAACAACCTCTCTGCTCCCAGAACAACTTCTCTGCTCCCAGAACAACTTATCTGCTCCCAGAACAACCTCTCTGCTCCCAGTACAATTTCTCTGTTCCCAGAACAACTTCTCTGCTCCCAGAACAAGACTGCTGGGCCTGAGCTTTATAAAGCCTGGGCCAGTGCTCCCATCATCTTCATCATGTTCCACACGTTGTCTGTAGGGTGCATACTCGCACACATCCCGTGCACACATACTCTGTGCTTGCACCAGCATGCATTCTGCGGGCACAGGCACCTGCACCGTGCTGCTCAGGTGCCAGGCCACACTGTATGTGCAGGAGCAGGCCCGACAATATTGTATAGAACCCGCGATGACATTGCAGAGGAAGGAAGAGGAGCAGGAAGAGCAGTAGGGACAGGAGAGAGGACAGGAGCAGTCAGCTCCTTTACAGGGGGCAGCCCCCAACCTTCCTGTAAATCGGAGGTTTGAAAGAAATAGGACACGAACAAGGTTCTGTGAACAAATGTTCCCAATATTCGCCAATATGTCAAATACATAAAATGAGGGGCAAATCAGTTGATGGGAGACTACACTGGGATCCTCCAATAATTCAGCTGTCAAAGTTTGTTCAAGGAATGTAAACTTGATGGGATTTCATTGATGAGACCAATTGTTTTTAGCATTTTAGTTGCATAATAATGACACAGCATTTCTATTACACCAAGACCCCCACGGAGCTTGGATTACTATAGATAACGTTTAGCATAGAGCATTTTTTTCTCTACTAATTTAATATAAGTGGATGTACTTGAAAAACACATTTCAAACCCAACATGAGACATGAATACAGTGTAGGATAATCATTTTAATACTTTTATAGTCCCCATATCAGAAAACATGGACATATCCACATTTATGAGGCCTGAGATAATTTTCATTTTTTTGAAAAATTATAGGATAAGAAATATTGTACAAATAATTTTCAAGATTTTATTGAGCGATATTTTACTTGAAGGCAAAATTGTCACCACAGAGAGCCCTAAGGGGGAAAAATAATACATTATTACAAGTCTCAGAGCTTAAAGAATTTATTGGAAATGTATAGCTAGGCTGATGGAAGGCTTTCATTAGGCTGAGGAGAGATATAGGGCTGGAAAATGTGAACAAGTAAATTAGAAGCAAATGCATTGTTACAGTTTCCTTTCGGGACTGAAAACATGTGAAAACTATTTCTTTTTTTTAGTTGTTTTTTATGTTTTTATGTAAATAAGGCATTATCTAACTGAACATACTATTGGTTACTTGAGAGAAGGAGGAGTAGCAATGTTAACCCTCAAATATGTATAACCTTCATTTACTATGTAGTCACATTATTATGGATCTTCTAAATCCAGGTTTTAAAATAAAAGTAGAAAATAATTAATTATTTTCTTGAAAAATGTATTGATCAGTGAATCTAATTAGATGTTATGTCATCCATAGTTAAATTAAACTTGGTGTCACAAGTGGTCTATAGCCAGGCTAGTTGTTTATTTCACCTTTAGCAGCCATCTTCCCCTTAGAATTAAAGGCTAATACATACAATTACAGTCACGGACTAGTATGGCTGCAGGTAGTGGGCAACACAAGTTGGGTCAACTTCTATCGGGCACAGCATTGCCAAATCAGAATGCAGAGATCAACACGTAAAACTCTGGAACAGGTGTAAAGGTTCAAGGGTCAGGAGACAAAGCAAGTGTCAGCAACATTAAATTGTCCAGAGTCTACTTGATTTAGCACAGTTCTAACCTGCATCCAGGACAGGATTACCTAAAGAGGGGAGGGGACCACCAAAGTGCCCAAAGTTAGCTTGATCTAATAATATTGTAAGTGCATTTACTTTATGGTTTTATAGACCTAAAAACTTCTTGTATTTGATCTATTGTATTTTTTTTTAAATGTTTTCTCTTAGCGTCTGTCTCTCAGTTTTTATACGACAACATATTCCACCATGTGCCGCTAATCCTTCTATGTGGATGAAGCAGCTGAAATTAAGGTTCTACTACAGGGCTGGCCAACCAATCAGAGAGAAAGAAGCAAAAACTATATCTGTGTCTATAGATACCACAAAATGCCAACTTTACCTTTTATATGTGGAGGAATATACATGTGCACAGTATAAACACTCGCATACGTACTGTAAACACATACTTAAATATAACATCATTTACAATATCTTGCTAAGCGAAAAAGAAAATATCGGACATTGCTAAAATATTCACAATAATCATCAAATCAGAACAGCTCTGCACTGCACAGCTCTGTGTCCAGCGGAGGAGGGTTCAAAGGGCTACTTATAGTAGCAGTATAGTATAGTCTCACCGTACCTCACGCTGCTACTGCATCCACAGTTGCTGTAGAGGAAACTGTTTAAGGATAAAAAAAACAGAAATTACAAACATGCCCCTCTTCCCTCTTTACATGAACCTCTTACCTCATTACATGCCCATCAACTCTTCCCACATGTCCATTACATGCACATTAGCCTCCCCAGGTCATCAGACCTCTCCACATGCCATCCAGTCTACACACATGCCACATAAATGCCCATCAGATATCCTCACATGCCCATCAGACTTCTCCAAATGACAATCAGACCTCTCCACCTGCCATAGATCTCCCTACATGCAATCAGACATCTCCAAATGTCCCTTAAATGTCTATCAGGCTCTCCACATGCCACCAGATTCCACCACAGGCCTTTAAATGCCTCAAGACCTCCACAAATGACTCTTACATACACATCAGCCTCCTCAAATTCCATAAGATCTACTTATATTTTTCATACATGCCATCAGACTTCCACACATGCCCCAGATATGCCAATCAAATCTCTCCACATGCCATCAGACCTCCACACATTCCATCAGATCTCCTTACATGTCCATCAGCATCTTCACATGCCCCTTACTTAGCTCTCACGCCTCCCACACTTAGCTGCTGGAGCCTATCCTGAGGAAGGAAGGAGAGCGCAGTAGACAATCCTCCTCCTTCTCTGATTGGATTGCCTTTGAAACCATGACCTCCCTGCATTGTGCATAGGAGGTCACATGACGTGGCTGTTCTCTGTCAGTTGAGCAGCTGACTGTTTTCCAGCCTACCCCTACTGGCGCCCGGAGCCTCATGCTTTGGTGATGCTCCCTGACAGGAGCCACATTTCAAAGCTCGAAGAGCTATTGGTTTACCACCACTGTTGTACTACTTCATTTAAAGGAAGCTTTTACTGCATAATAGGTAGCGCTGACTTTATAATACCTCTGGGGCATCAAGTAATGCCAGACCAGGACTTGTATAGATAGCATGCGCATTGACAGCTGCAGAATGATGACTATGCAGGTGCAAGACACGCCAAAGATTGTAAGAAACAGGCAACAGGATGTGCGCATGCCTAGGCAAATTCCAACCAAGTATGCGCATTTCACTGTTTGTAAAACATTCAAAACTGTATAGTTTAAATACGTTTAAACATAACTTTTAGAAGCATATAGCTGTTTTTGTGTGATTAGCATTTTCCTCCTTCATTCTCTACGGCCTGTTGTGTTTCACTATTCAGAAGGTACTTACTATATGACGAATACACTGATTGTGCGGCCTAAGTCACCTAAACCAGGCTATATGAGTGAATGGAGAAGGGAATATTATAAAGTGAGTGTAGGCTGCTATTGTACAAACACAGTGAACTTACATACACAGCCATAACGAATTAATTAATGACAGAAACATGTCATGGTGAACCTTTATTGTTGTATTTATGGTAACAGACAACGCTTTATATTTAATGGTCAAATCATTTTAAATGCATTCTAGTTACTAAAGAAACTGCAGACTGCCCAGAGGCTAGCTACAGCTTACAACAAGACACCACCATATTTCCCAAAGTGAGCCTAATTTATTAGATTTTTGCCATGACAATCCAGTTACCTTTATACTTCGACTTCATTGCAAACATATGTTTCAGTAGATTATCAGCATCAGTTTGAAATATTGAGAATGTTTTTGATCAATATTGAGTGCTATATATTTCTAACATCATAGAATGGGGCATAGAAATCTGGAAGAAATTTGAGAAATCTGCAAAAATAAAATGACAGTCCATACTTTACTATATATAAACTAATATCTCAATATTATTCATTTAAACTGTATACTTTATGATCTCAGTTGGGGGATTTACAAATACACACTGACTAGCGCAAAACCATTTTTTTCCAGTGCTTTTTATTATTATTATTATTATTTTTATTGTTATTATTGTTATTATTATTGATATTATTATTACTATTATTACTATTATTGTTTATTTATATCAAAGTACGCATGTGACAGTCTAAGTAATTTACATGGTGCACTGCAAAATACTTTTGTTTTACACCGCTGCACTTCGATGGTCTCATGGTGCACACATATTCTCGGCACTTGGGAGAAGACTTCGTCAACAAAAAATTCACTTTGATGTGAAGAGCTGTAAATGTCACCAGGGGTGCAACTCGACATTGGCAGGCCTCATAGCTAAGTTTTGATAAGGAAGCAGCTCTAACTTTCTGGGCCTCTGTCATCATCATCATCAACATTTATTTATATAGCGCCAGCAAATGCCGCAGCGCTTTACAACTGTCTCTGCTCTTTTCCTTTTAGAGCGGTAGACTACAGGGGTGATGGACTTTCCTGGGTGTGCGAGGGGTCTCCCAAGGGGTTTTGGAAGGGCCACATCCTCCTGCACCCACGCTAGCTCCACCATGGAATGTCAAAGTCTAATATATTATCCATTTAGGGGTAGCGAGGCAGAAAGTCATTTCCTGATATTTTTTTGCAAAACGCCCAATATATATATATATATATAGTCCTCTCTCGTTTTCTCAAGCTCCATTTTATAACAGACAGCGTGTAGTGAGGAGGTTACCTGCGCTGCTCTGCTCTGAAAATAGCATTCAGGGTGACATAGAGAGACATAGAAAAGCAGTTCTGTAGAGATTAGTCAGCCACAATAGTTTGCTGATCAATTGCTTTTAATTTCAATCTTTGAGAGAGTTTACACGGACCAGTGGCTACTGGTTGTTATTAATGCATATATAATAGTACTAGTATATAGACTGAGTTAGATATCATTCTGAACTAAGTAGTATATTTAGTGGAGGAAAACAGTAGCAGCAGAACTTTTTCAAATTTAAAGTTTTCTACTGGAAGTAAACTAGTGGGGGGCAGTGATATCTGAAATAATTCTGAAAAAAAAACCTGGGTGTTTGATGTTCATCAGCAGCTGCACACCCCCAAAAAAACACTATATATTCTAATCTTTTCTGTTTCTCAATACTTGTCAATTTGTAAAGGGTCATTTAGTGACATCTATATTTACAAAATGGTGTTTGCATATGAGTGTCAACAAATGATGATGATAAATAAATGGTCTACAAACTTTCAAGTGTTCTCTGAAAACCCACCTCTTCAGACAAGCTTATAATATTCCTCAACCACCCTCTTAACCTCTCTACATTACCCTTTTACCACTCGTTATACAATTTCATACAAGACAACTACCCCCTGACCAACATTGTTGTGTGACAGGATCATTTAGCTTATGAGTCACTTTTACCTTTGCAGTCTGGTTGGGCTGCAAAGTAGACTTAACCTCATGTATCAAACTCCCATTGTCCCATAGATTGTAAGCTTGCGGAAAGGGCCTTCTCACCTCTTTGTCTGTTTTACCGAGTTTGTTTATTAGTTTACTGTGTTTGTCCCCAATTGTAAAGCACTACGGAATATGTTTGCACTATATAAATAAATGATGATGATGATAATGATATATATATATATATATATATATATATATATATATATATCCTAATCTTTTCGATGGACAGAGCATTCATCGGTATCTAAGAGCAGAGTTTTCATACCTTGTTTTATTTATATGTTCTGTGCTGTAATGCTGCCCTTCTGAATCAAACCAGGTGGCTCATATATATTTATGTAAATAATATTTTTATATTCTATTAGTGAAGTGTAAGAAATATGTAAAGCAGACAATTCAAATAGGCCCTTCCACACATGTAAGTATGTATAATACTCACATTGAAGCAGATTTGCTTACCCAAAACTTGTCTTGACAATACAATTGAATATTCTGAGAAATTAAGAGAACAGATTTTGGTCGTGGCATAGAATACATGTAGAGATGGTGATATGATGGCTGAGATTTGCGCTAAGTGTCAATGGCAAATTTACAAAATCCTTCATTAAGACAGCTCACTGCAGACCAGAAGAGGGCTGGCACATTTTAGCCAAGAGGACAAGACTTGACTCAGCAGCCTATTAGAAGCATTTTAAAGGGGAAAAAAATGCAGATGGCCACTATGGGACCGGTCCACCGGCTCCCCAGCGCAACCTACCACTGTTGCAGAATTTGGCCAAAACTGGTGAAAATTTGGACAGTTGTGAAGGGATCATTAGAAAATAGACTGGAAATCACTGGGAAAAAATGTTAATGATACAAATAGTAATATAGGAGCAAAATCAGCTCAAAGTGCCATTATTTTACCTATTTTCCACAGTTTCTATTTCAATCCAGATTCAAAACAAATAAAAACTTTTCAAGCTTTTTTGCCAAGAACTGTCACAAAACCAAAACACGGATGCAATTAGAATCAAAATCACATCCAAAATCAAAACAAAGGGGTCAGCGCACATCTCTATTTTTTTGTACTCCATAAAGTTGCAAACAAGGGTTTTTTGGCAATCTATTAGTCAAGTAAAGTTTATTTTAAAATGTTGTATATTTTATTTTTTGTATTGATTTGGTTTAATGGGCAAGGGTCTTATGAACCACTTTCAATTACACCATAACCACTGGGAAGGCAAAGTTGGTCCTAATCGTATTAGGTACTGTGTCCCTCACTGAACAACTTTACAGCATGCTACAGGTAGTTTCGGGAGCAGAAATCATATCATTTTTGTATTAAAGACACTATTGCTATGTTAGTGATTTGTAGCTTTAATGTGTAATTTTTAAGTTTAAAAGGAAGAATCGCCATTGTGATATATATTTGCAAAAAAAACAAAAAACAGTATGCAATACTGCTTACTTAAAGTGTTTGTCACCCACTCACAGCAATAGTTGCCATTTTGTGGTCTGAACCATTGCTCATTAATATTATCTTTTATTTATAAGTCGCCACAGACTCCATAGCGCTAAACAGTCATAATCGCTAGACGGACATAACACCAAATAAAATAAGTAAATTACATGAGGCAGTTGAGCATAAGTAGCACAGATGAGTGGGAGTAAAATTGTGGGGATTCACACAAGACATGACAAGGAAATACGAGCAAGACGGACTGGGATTGGGGAATTGTGTGTATGAAACTAAGGTGCCCATACCGCTTGGTTTTTGGCTACAGTATTGTTTAGAAGGCTGGTCATATATTCCATTTAGGAAATATGCCATATGAGTTGAGTAAAATCTGTAGTGGTGTCCTGGGGACTTGTAACCCAATTGTCTGTTGGATGACCCTGAGGGTGAGGTCCCAGGAGTCCCGAATTACTGAGCATTCCCTTCCATTTATATTATTATTCTGGATTCCATTTCACCTGACCTCAACTACCTAAAATGTATTCAATTAACAGCAAAACAGAAAAAAAAAAAAAAAAAAGTTATTGTATCCATTACATAATAATAATCTATAATATAAATGTCTAGTGGCGTGTGTTAGTCTGTCTTTATGTGGAAAAAATAAAACCAAGCTGCAGCGCCACCTGCTGGGCGGAGTTATACACTGACCTACTAAATTCTTAGTGTGTGTGGGAAAAAAAATTCAGAAAGGGCTGAAATTTGGTATACTAAGATGTTTTTAATTTGTTAATTTAATTTGTTAATTGTTAAAAGTGTTTATAAAGATTTTAAAAAAAATATATATATATTTCTTGAAGGGGAAGTGACAGTTGGGAGTGGTTGGTGGTTGCCGGGGGTGACAGTGAGGAGTGGTTGGTGGTTGAGGCCTGGGCTAGGCCCAAATGCATGACAAGAACCTTTTTAACACCTTAAGTAGCTTGATTTGACTATAATGCATGAGTATCATGCACGGGTTAACTTGTAAAACATATTCTTAATACTGAGAAATTTAAATAATGAAAATCACAAAAAATAAAATACATAAACTAATGGTAAAAAAAAAAAATAGTAATAAAATATTCTAAACTTTAATTGCTACACAAAGATTAAAATATTAACTTCAATAAGAATTTTACAATCTTTAATTTGTATAATTATTGCATAATAATCTAATGCCTACTAGAACAAATTGCTTTACAGAGCCGAGAGAAAAGTAAAAGATGGTTTAACTTTTATGTTTCATGTAATTGTTTCAAAGAATTGAAAAAAAACAAAAAACAGGAGACGGAGGGGGGCTGGTATGTGCCCCTGCAATTTACAGCTTCCATGCGGTATTGATTCATTGTCACACAGCACCTGGGGCTTTGTTGCATTTGCTGGATAGTCTGATTAAATGGGAGCTTAGACTATGAATGGAGAGAAGCAAGTCATTACCGTGCAAACTATATACTGGCTTCACATCTGTAGTCTTCACTTAAATAGAACTAAAGGAGAATTCCATTTTCTGCAGTTTATATAATATATAAATATAAAATAATATATATATATAATATACAAACATAAAATAAACAATGCTTCATTTCAGAATTATTCTGCCAAGCTAACGGTTCATTTGAATTTTCTTTTAATTAATTTATCTAGCTTTGCATTGGTATTAAATACCTTTTCCTATTTAGTTATTGCTGAACATTTTCTGAGATGTTGACTTTATTATTTTTCTCAGCAGTTTGCACAAAATATAGTAGGTACTGCAGAACGTTGACACAGATTTATCAATAAATATAATCATTTTGTTCACCGTTTACAATAATATTGTTGCTCTTGTTTATTATGCTTTTGAATATATGGTAGTTCCAAACTTGTAACAATGGTATTGTAAGGTTTAGCAGACCTTTATAAAAGATTTGTTTGCTAGGTAATCTAAGCTAAGACTAACAAATCTTGTTTGATATTCATTTGTGTCCTTATTGATATATATATATATATATATATATATATATATATATATATATATATATATATATCAATCATAAATCTGTACTTCATTAGGCACTATTCTACCCACCAACCCATCTGTCTGTTCCTTCAAGTAGACCACAACTGTCCCTTACAGAACTCCACGTAAAACTTAAAATGTCTTATGAGGGTGTTCAGTAATTCTTAATAGAATACATAGATTCATTTATCTAAGGAACGGTGTTCTCTCAATCTGGTGGATCCCTTGAAGGCTTAAATGGTCCAGTGGGCTTCCTCTCTGCTAATACCGCTTATCTGTTACAAATAGGAGGTGGTGTTGATGACTATCCTTCAAGAACTTCTTATTCATGAAAACTGGACGCTCCCAATGACAACACTGGTGAGTGTTTGATGCAAATTATTAAGACTAGCACCACCTAAGTCACAAAAGATAGTTTCCAATTTAAAATTAAATAGTACCTTACTATTTAGAAACACGGCCACGGAAGAAGAGGATTGTCCTTCAAGGTCCTTCCAATGTAACAGGAAAGAAAACCGGAAAAGAAGAAAGATATATACTGTACATAGTGTGTACCATTCCCATAATTTCAATAATCAATAAAGTGATAGTTTGTGTTCGCCCATTATTTGGTGTTACAATCACTCTAGGTATATTATTTTGTCCTCCTCCAAATTTAATTTGGATTTGCCATGGAAAATAAAACTATACAGTGTACAGTACAACACCACTATGCAATTTATAAATACATAAGTGTATATCTGTATTGAGGAAGAGAAGAAAAAGGTGCCTAATAGTATAACAGTTTGGTATATGTGACCCAATGTAGAAATGATGCTCAATTATACGTGTACCAGATTGATATAAAAAAGTAAGGCACATTTATATATATTAATCTCAAATTCAGGTGAAATCAAATATCATTGTGTCTCATGACTCCAAACAGGGGAACCGAAAGTTAAGGAAAAAGCAATTGGAGTTTGTGTAGTATTTCTTATATAAGGAGTGCAATACCAAAGAAACATAAGTGTATATGTTCACCTTAAAATTAAGTAAAAATGTTCCTTCACAATTATTTTCTTTATCCAGAAACGTCAGCATGTTCCGACACCGCAGCCAGGATATCACATACATGTCCTTAAAAGCTCTTCAGTGTTCAACAAATCTATGTAAAAAAACTTAAAATAATGCAGGCCTGACATAGGTAATATAACAAAGTACAATTGGATAAACTCACAATTTTGTAGAGGCAACAAGCTTATAGTAGCGGTATTCCTGAACTGTGCTGCAGTCACTGATCAGTCCTTCAGTTGTATTTGTCACTAATGATTGAAGATTCCATATCAAATGTGCACATTCCACCCTTTCAAGTTTATTAAAATATTTTGTACCGGAAAAAAGCAATCTGCACTGTAGTTCTCCTGTATCCACCATAGAGATCTTTGATCTGCTTAGATCCAGCCCACACCACCCATCATGAGAAATAAATCATGTGCTCGCCTTGCAGTTGATGTCCTCTTACCTAATAGGCCTGTGAAAAGTGGAAGAAACGACTTTTGTATTGCACATCTGAATGTTTCCACGTTCACGGTCTCCATTGTTAGTATGAAAGCGAATCATGTATGGGTGTAGCCACCAGCTATGCTTCTTCCAGGGGGAAGTTTCCCTTTACAAGGCAGCGCCGCTTTAAATTTAAGCGCTGAAGACGCCGAACTCGCGGGTGTTGAAGAACCCGGAGCTTCATACATTTACCCCCAGGTCTCCAAGAAATTTGATGACTATGAAAAACAAAGGTCTATAAAAATTCTCTGTATAGGGTACCATACACCACACTGTGCAGGGCACTTCTGTCATTTCAGTTCTGACATTGCATGAGATCTTTCACATTACCACTCGAATTTTAGGTTAAGTGGACATTGTGGCCGGGTCCCCCTCACCTCTTACATGGTGAAGATGACTGCTGTAGCATTGAATGGGTTAAAACCTGATGTTCCTGTGCCGAATTGGCTAAACCTCAGCACTAAGGGATTAAAGGGAATATTTATTCCTTTAAATTTATATATTTAATGTATGGGCGGCTACTTGCACCGTTTAGCATCCGATGTCCAGTGCCAGAAAGGCCCGGCACCGGGGAGTGTAAATGTATAGATTTTCATATTGTTCTTGTATTGATTTATTAGGTAATATGCCATGTTGGAGGACGCTTGTTTGTTGTATGAAAGGAACAATGGGACTCCCATGCAAAATAGGTCTTTTCACTGTGAGTGACCAACATATATGTTCAGTCTGAATGCACAGCAGCGGTCGTTATCTTTCGATCCTGTGCAGTTTTTCATCATGTGTCTTAGAATCTGTCTGAATAAAAGAACAGCAAGTGATTTGGGAAATCACAGATTGATGTAAATTTTGTTAAATTTAAATTGTGTTATCACCAAGTCTAGAGACTATTACATCCTGAGGGTGAACATTGGATGCAATATCTCAGACTTTGTGGTGCCAGATAGGATCAGGGGCCTGAGTTACCCTCTGCCAACATGTGTGTTATGAACTGTTTAAAAAAAGCCCTGTTTGACCATGTTATGTATTATACCATCTGAGCTTCTGGAGATTACTAGTCCAACTAACTAGTGCGTAACTGTCCTTATAAGAACTTCTTGAGTTAATAAATATCACTGCTTCAAGATCCTGCTTTTGACGCCTACTTACCTGCTGTAATTCCTGTGACCTACAGATTAGACCAGTCTAATCCGTTATCCGGCTGTTCTGAGGTTGGGACCCAGCATTTACTATCAACGCTCTCCCTGCTAACTGCAGCTCGGGTCAGTGTGATATGCCAGGGGGAACCATCCATTGCAACCCTGATCTAAAGGAAGATGTCAGGAGTACCAGCCTAGGTGTCCAGCATGGGGGTGCACTAGCAGCGAGTGTTACCCAGAAGGAAGCGGCTCTAGGTGCCATTGAAGGAGCCTAGTGGTGGCAGCAGAGCCCCTCCTACTGCGTTTAGAGAGGCACAATTGGGATAAAGAAAAGGAATAGTGGCAAGGTAAGCGCAGCCAGTCTATAGCAACATGACAGGGTGGAATAGGAGGTCCATCCTGTCACACAGATGAATATATATATTGATTCCAACTCTTAGCCATAGCATAAAATAATAAAAGTGACCAAAATTAAACAATAAAATTATAACTTCTTGTACAAAATCAATCTTAACAGCAAACTACTCTGGTCACATGACCTCTAGGTAACAATGCAATAATAGATTATCTTTAAATTATTGTATATGGGTTTGCATATTAAAGAATAAGGAAATGTTAGACCTTGCTTTCCACCTGTATATAGTACATTGATCTGATATCTATATTAGTATATAGGATGGTGACCTGATTTCTATATTAATTATTAGGATGATGACCTGATTTCTATATCATTACTATTAATACTATTCTAAAAATAAACTAAAAAAGTTTGCTATATAGCATATAATAAATATAAGGTAATCTCCCAAAAAAGATGTACATGCAGGCCCGGCGCTCCCATTAGGCAAGGTTAGGCACTTGCCTAGGGCACCGGGCTCTGGAGGGCGCCTGGAGGGCGCCACAGAATGTAAATGACTTTAAAACTGTGCGGCGACCGCTGACCATACCTGTCATGGCCGCCGCACAGCATTCAGATGCACGGGGAGGGGGGAAGAGGCTATTGCTCACCACCGCCGCCTCTCTGCTCCGTTTCCTTCCCTCCACTCACTAGTGTCAGTGAGTGGAGGGGAGGAGACGGAGCAGAGAGGCGGTGGTGGTGAGACAAGGTAAGGAAAGACAGGGTGAGGAGGGAGGAGGGAGGAGGGCGCCGATTTTTGTGGGGGGGGGGGGGCGATTTTGTCAAAATGCCAAGGGCACCATGGACCCTAGCACCGGCCCTGTGTACATGTAGGTTATTTTCTACCATCAAATTCAATGAAGAAGCATACTTTTGCACCACCCACATATACCGCAATTTTGAGCGGCAGATCAGCACACACATAAAGTACATTGCACCTCAAAACAGTATATGCGCTCAGTATATGAGTCCATATATACATGTTCATAAATAACCTTTAATGTCTCAAGTGATATCTCAACTGTTTTTAACAGAAAGAAGCATCATGTAATTATTTTTTATTTATTTTTTTCAAGCAAAATAAAACTTAAAGAAACTTGTATCCTAAGATTTTCCTCTACAAAGCTATTTTGTACGACTCACAAGCTTTTTTTAAGTAAGGGATGTCCGATCTTCACAGATGTTGTGAAGCAATTTTCCATGACACTGTTGTTTCAAAGCAATGACTGCGCACTTTCTGGGCAGGAGGCAAATTGCTACCAACTGCTTAGGAAATGCTTATGAGATGAAGAACAGAAGTTGAAAAAATAATAATAAAAAAAACATGATATGTGGCGAGAGAAGCTGTCACCAATTATACACTGGCTTTGCATTTACCTATTACACAGTGCATTGGGCCTGTTTGCCTGGGAGAGAATGTAATTTGCTCAAGCTGATACCTTTTTGAGGAAGCCATGTTGGATTGTCAACATACGCTATTGTCTTGACCAGGCTGTCTACCTTTATACACTCCATAACTCTTCTGCTGAGAGCTATGGAGGAAGCTTGTCTGGGAAAAAGCAAAGCGTATACCAGGGAATTAGCTGGGGGGGCCGCATGCCTTTAATGGGACTGCCCATAGGAATGAGGGAGAGAAACAATGAGCTCCCTAATAATCCAGGCCATGTGACCTCACTGCGCTGTACAGGGGAGGTCGTTGGCTGCCCCCTGTTCTGATATGTATACTGCACCCTTGTCTACACAGTGATGTATGGTAGATGCCACATCTTGTTCTTTACATTTTTAAAAATCAAAATGAGAAACTTTGAAAGAATTTCATTGAACGTCGAAGAAAAAAGTAATTTGACTTTCATTTTTCAGTGGATTTGTGAATTACTTCAATCAATATCGGGACAAGCACAACATTTCTACAGGGGGGGGGGGTTTCCAAATGCTTGATTTCGAAACAAAGCAAACAAAAATCTCGCAACAATATGCCTGCAACAGTCACTTCTGTGTAGTTAAATTACTGTATTGCTTTATGTCAATAACAATGAGTCACAAAGTGTCGCTTATTCACATGCTATTCTCTTATAACAAGACTGAGACTATTTCACACTACACAATAACATTTTCCTGCTGTGAAGTTAGCTGCGTCCAGCGTACAGTGAGCCTGACTCATTAGGGAACGTATCTGTTGATTTTGAGTGTATAGTACGCAGAATGACTCCGCACATCCCAAAACATCCCAGAACAGGCAGATACGGACGAGAAGCAGAGAGACATAGGCGTGTACACAAGCAATGTTTGTGCGATACTGAGCGCAAGGAACACTCACAACAGCTTCTGACTGGGAGTAAGGTGGGCGGGGAAGGGGAGCTTTGCCGTACTCAATGCACAAAAGGAACGCGGCAAACTGGAGCGCATGCAGCCATATCAAGCTGTACGTCCGTGAAAGAAAATTGTTATTCTGCTGTATTTCTTGCACCAGTTCTGGGGTTAGTCTAAGTCCCGATCTTTAATGATGACAGTCTCATATACATCCTGTAACATGATTTTGCAATCACGAGCAACTGTAAAATTTATAAAATGCTTAACGGCCGATATCTTTACTTCCTTTAACCTCTTAACCTTATTTAACTATTCTTGAATAAATGACACAATGTATTTTGAAGATATGGTGGTGGAGAAAAAAGAGCAGTCTGTTTGAAATCCGCCAGGCAGCCAGGATGCCCCAGCATTAACCATGGGACACCCGCAGATGGGTGGACAACCAAAACACACTCCAGGCGCACATATCTACCTTAAATGGGACATTCGCCCCGGGCACTACAGAACCCGCAACCCTTCTGGGCTAACGGAACGCAACCACAAGCTGACCCACCTGGCAGGTACTTGGACCGAGACTATAGCCGACTCCATCAAAGAGAGGCAGGTTAAGGGTGCCCGCCATCGTAATGTGCGCCCAACCACTGGCCGTCGACTACACTGCGTTTTCCATCAACTTCATCATCCTTGATTTCCACCACCAACGCCAGAAATACCAGGACTGGATTCATTACTATAGGACAGCCTGCATTCCCTGCATGTCCTAATGTCATCCAACCAGGGAGGGTGTTTGGGCAACGTCCAGAAGTCAATAGGCTGCTCAACTCTCCGCCCATCTAACTTATGGGCTATGTCTGGCCCTCCCCTGTGTCATCAAATGGGTATACTCCCTTTAGTTAAACTATTGACCCCAGAGTAACTACAGTTTAATGATCCAGCCTCACATTTTAATATCCTTCATGCTTAATTCAGCCCTCAGTTCTTATTTGCATGTGACATTAACAACGTTCTAATAGATGTTTAATTTCCTGTGTTTTCTTTTGAGAATGTATAATCCACATAGGTATAGGACGTATCCTTCAGTGTTGTGTGTTGTAGGACACAGCAGATCTGCATCCGAATTCAACAGCGCACGTATCTTCAGATCCATTCCTTGTTAAATTTGGAAGTCCGGAAATCATTGATAGGTGCGCAGAATACGGAGCGTGAGATGCGGTCAGAATGTGCCCTGATGAATCAGGCCCAGTGTATGTTTAAGTATTTGAGCCCATAGAACAACATGGTGAACATACATTAACACCCCAGCCAGTTAAATGACAAATGACAAATTACAAAATTTACACATCACTGACTTAACATAAAAGAATACTCACATACCCATGATACCCATGCTTGGTGGCCACTCTGCATCATAAAATGAACATAGCTTATACAGACTCACAGACAGGACTCAGAGACAGACTGACAGGACAGACACACTGGAGCTTTTTCATACTGAGCATGTGCAGCTTAGAGAGGTGGAATGGGGGAGGGAAGGTGTGGGCTAGCATAGCCTGAGAACAGGAAGGGTGTTTACCCACCGTACTACCTATGTAGAAAAGGAAGTAAGAACAGATACGCCAGATGGTAAAGGGCTGACTGGCTTAAGTACACATAGTGCAATTCTGCTCAGAGGTGACGGAGGATTGTGGCACAGGGAGGATGGGAGGAAGCAGCACAACAGGCTGCATGTCACGGGCACTAGGAGTCTTTACCCAGGGATCACCAGATGGTAGGCTTACCAGAGCAACGTAGATGGTAATAGGGTACTCTGGTAGCTGGGTGATCACGGAACATGAAATGATGACCGATGAGATGCTCAGGAAAGTCTATGACTAGCAACACTGGTAATAATGAGGTAATGATACACAAGGAACTGTATGGACAAGGACACGTGAAGGTAGTCAGTGGTCTGCGATAGCAAGTTGTACCACTGCTATAGTGAGGAGGAATGTCCAACAGAAACAAGGAGGTGATGAGAGTCAGCGGTCTGCGAGTAGCAAGTTGTACCGCTGTCTGAGTGAAGGAATGGAATCCAAGTGGAGGTATCCAGGTAGTCAGTGGTCTGCGGTAGCAGGTTGTACCACTGCTATGTGAGAGGATAATGGAACAGGTGATACCGGAAACAGGGATCAGTGGTCTGACATCAGCAAGTTGTACCACTGCATATATATGTGAGGAGGTGCACGGGGGAAGACTGCAACACAGGATATACACAGGCACCTTATACACGATCCACAGTAATATGCACAATATAGGTATATATATATATGTAAATGACTGATCAGGTCTGCAATCTAGAAAGTCTCTTGAAGTAGTCCAGCACAATGATAACACAGTCAATGATGGCAATAGACTCAGCGGAGAGCGGACTCCAGAGAGAACCAAACACAGTCCAGCAAGATATGCAATACACAGCACAGTCAATGAGAAGTATGCATACCGTGGTTCAGCAGTAGCAGTCAGATGGGATTGCAGCGGTACCTGAGCGGCTGGAGGCCGACTGGATAGGAAGTCCCTGGATAGGAGAAGCAGCGGTCTAGCAGGTGCAGCGCACAGGTGAGTAGACCGACAGGGACACGAATCCACAGGAGTCAGCAACACGTGGAACTGGACTCCTAGGAAACCCAGGAGAATGGAGATGATCCAGCAGAGGGTAGTAGAAGAGATACAAATCCAATGCTGACAGGAGGGTAGAGGCCAGTGGAACACGTGAAGGCGTGGAGAGTGGATCAGCAGGAGATGGACGATAGCGCTGACCACAGCGGCAGGACTCAGCGGCACACGGAGGTAACCAGTAGCAACCACAGGAACCAACAGCGATGGGAAACAGGAGTGCAGCGCAGGGCCGGAGCTGTAGATCACGAAGTGTAGCAGATGGTAATGAAAAGCGGCAGTCTCGAGGAAGGCACAGCAAAGATGAGATGAGAGTGTAGTGCACGGAGGCAGCGGATAGTAATCAGCTGGCAGTCACGATGTTGAACACAGGCGAGTTGCAAGCAGGAGACTGTAGTGCACAGAGGCAGCGGATAGTAGTCAGCTGGCAGTCACGATGTTAAACACAGGCGAGTTGCAAGCAGGAGACTGTAGTGCACGGAGGCAGCGGATAGCAATCAGCAAACAGACTTGATGAGAAGCAGGTGAGTGAGGTAAAAGCTGGAGTGCACGGAGGCAGCGGATAGCAATGAGCAAACAGTCACATTGATATAAAATAACGTTGAAGTGGTGTCGAAGACTGTAGTGCACGGAGGCAGCGGATAGGAATCAGCAAACAGTCATGATGATAAAGTTGATGGTAGAAGTGGTATGGAACCACAGTAGTAGAAGTGGTTTGGAAACCACAGGAATCAGCAGCACTGAATACACAAGTAATACAGGAACACCTTCAGAAACTCATGAGGAATGAGACTCCAAGATCAGGCCACGTGGTAGTGACCACAGGTGCTTAATATAGGGAGGTTGCCTGATCTGCCAATTAAGTTAAAGGGGTATACACTGAAGTATAGAAAAGGGCTGCGCATGCGCAGACCCTCAGGATGGTGGACGGCCACGGTTCCTAAATGTCCGGGAAGAGGCACTCACGGTCCGGTGAGTGACAGTACCCCCCCTTTTAAAGGTGGGCACAGAACGCCTGGAACCGGGCTTGTCCGGATTTTTGGAGTAAAACTTCTTCAAAAGGGCAGGAGCATTAAGATCTTCAGCTTTGATCCAAGAGCGCTCCTCAGGACCAAAGCCCTTCCAATGAACGAGGAAGTGGAGGACTCCTCGCGAAATTTTTGCATCTAGTACCTCGGTAATCTCAAAATCCTCCTCCTGATGGACTTGAACTGGCTGCGGAGCTGAGGGAGGAGTTGAAAAACGGTTGATAATAAGAGGTTTGAGCAAAGATACATGGAAGGCATTAGAAATCCGAAGACTCTTAGGAAGAAGGAGTTTCACACATACTGGATTGATAACTTGAATGATCCTATATGGACCAATAAAACGAGGGGCGAATTTCATGGATGGAACCTTCAAACGAATATTTTTTGTGGATAACCAGACACGATCTCCAATTTTTAGTGGTGGAATAGCCCGCCTCTTCTTATCAGCGAAAGATTTATATTTGACAGATGTCTTCTTTAAACAGGTTCTAACCTGAGACCAGATATTTTTAAAGGTCTGACAAACAGTTTCCACCGCAGGAACTTGGGTGGGCGGGAGGGCAGGAAATTCCGGAAAAGACGGATGGTGACCGTGAACCACCAGCACTTGACTTTTTGAAGATGACTCCTGAGATCCATCTTCAACGTCCGATGACGTCATGAACGCCCGATGAGGAGGAAGGCGTTCAGACTGAACTTTATCACACAGATCCGTAGATGAAGGATCTTGTGGAGGAGGACCTGGTGGAATAGACGAATGCTGTCTTTTGAATGAAACCACTTGGGAGAGACAACGATGATGACATTCAGTTCCCCAAGATGTAACTCGAGGAGTGCGCCAGTCAATCTGGGGAGAGTGACACTGAAGCCATGGAAGGCCTAAGACAATCGGACTTGTCGTAACAGGAAGGATCAAAAACGATATTTCTTCATGATGCAGGGCACCAATCTGAAGGGTTACTGGAGACGTACTCTGGGTGATGAGACCGTTGATGAGACGTGATCCATCTATAGCCGTCACAGTAATGGGTGTTTTTAAGGTAATCACTGGTAGAGACCATTGGTTTACTAATGATTTGGAAATAAAATTTCCTGCTGCTCCGGAATCAATCAATGCCTGTGACTCAAAGGTTTTGGTAGCAAAGGAAATAGTCACATCCAAAGCGCAGACTTTAGATTTCATAGACGATGGAGAGGACTGCAGGAACCCTAACCTTATCTCCCCAGTATTGGTTAGAGCCCGGCATCTCCTGGGACAAGAATTGAGCATATGCGTAGAATCGGCACAATAGATACAAAGTCTATTCTTTATTCTTCGGTCCCTCTCCTCTAAAGTTAATTTGGAGCGACCTATCTCCATGGGTATCACCGGAGATGAAGCTGGGTGAAATTGAGGATTTGAGAGAAGAGGTGTTTTAACCGAAGTTGATTTCTCAGGTTCTCTTTCACGAAACCTCAGGTCTACACGATGGCAAAGAGAGATCAAATCTTCTAAAGAGGAGGGTAGTTCTTGTGAAGTCAGTGCGTTTTTAATTTTATCGGAAAGCCCCTGCCAGAAGGCGGCAATTAATGCTTCAGTGTTCCACTGAAGTTCAGAGGCTAAGATCCTAAATTGAATGACGTACTGAGCCACAGTGCGAGATCCTTGGCGAAGACGGAGAATGCTGGATGCAGCGGAAATAACACGACCTGGTTCATCGAATACACTTCGGAACGTGGAAATAAATTCGGCACTATCCTGTAACAATGGATCGTTTCTTTCCCACAGAGGGGAAGCCCAAGCCAGGGCTTGTCCTGAAAACAATGAAATAAGATAGGCCACTCTGGAACGATGGGTAGAAAAATTTTGAGGTTGGAGCTCAAAATGAACTGAGCATTGAGTAAGAAAACCCCTACAGGTTTTGGGGTCTCCATCATATTTTGACGGAGTAGGCAGGTGTAGCGTGGAAGCAGTAGACACCTGGGATGGCACAGGGGAAGAAGAAGACGACACGGAAGGATCAACAGTGGCTGCTACCTTAGGCACAGAAGTTACTTGGGCGACTAAAGTCTGATAACATTGCAGCAACTGTTGTTGACGAACATCTTGTTGTTCCATACGGGTAACCAGATATTGCAGCATCTCTTTGGCGGTAGGTTCCACATCTGGGTCTGTCATGGCCTGATCTTACTGTCACGGGCACTAGGAGTCTTTACCCAGGGATCACCAGATGGTAGGCTTACCAGAGCAACGTAGATGGTAATAGGGTACTCTGGTAGCTGGGTGATCACGGAACATGAAATGATGACCGATGAGATGCTCAGGAAAGTCTATGACTAGCAACACTGGTAATAATGAGGTAATGATACACAAGGAACTGTATGGACAAGGACACGTGAAGGTAGTCAGTGGTCTGCGATAGCAAGTTGTACCACTGCTATAGTGAGGAGGAATGTCCAACAGAAACAAGGAGGTGATGAGAGTCAGCGGTCTGCGAGTAGCAAGTTGTACCGCTGTCTGAGTGAAGGAATGGAATCCAAGTGGAGGTATCCAGGTAGTCAGTGGTCTGCGGTAGCAGGTTGTACCACTGCTATGTGAGAGGATAATGGAACAGGTGATACCGGAAACAGGGATCAGTGGTCTGACATCAGCAAGTTGTACCACTGCATATATATGTGAGGAGGTGCACGGGGGAAGACTGCAACACAGGATATACACAGGCACCTTATACACGATCCACAGTAATATGCACAATATAGGTATATATATATATGTAAATGACTGATCAGGTCTGCAATCTAGAAAGTCTCTTGAAGTAGTCCAGCACAATGATAACACAGTCAATGATGGCAATAGACTCAGCGGAGAGCGGACTCCAGAGAGAACCAAACACAGTCCAGCAAGATATGCAATACACAGCACAGTCAATGAGAAGTATGCATACCGTGGTTCAGCAGTAGCAGTCAGATGGGATTGCAGCGGTACCTGAGCGGCTGGAGGCCGACTGGATAGGAAGTCCCTGGATAGGAGAAGCAGCGGTCTAGCAGGTGCAGCGCACAGGTGAGTAGACCGACAGGGACACGAATCCACAGGAGTCAGCAACACGTGGAACTGGACTCCTAGGAAACCCAGGAGAATGGAGATGATCCAGCAGAGGGTAGTAGAAGAGATACAAATCCAATGCTGACAGGAGGGTAGAGGCCAGTGGAACACGTGAAGGCGTGGAGAGTGGATCAGCAGGAGATGGACGATAGCGCTGACCACAGCGGCAGGACTCAGCGGCACACGGAGGTAACCAGTAGCAACCACAGGAACCAACAGCGATGGGAAACAGGAGTGCAGCGCAGGGCCGGAGCTGTAGATCACGAAGTGTAGCAGATGGTAATGAAAAGCGGCAGTCTCGAGGAAGGCACAGCAAAGATGAGATGAGAGTGTAGTGCACGGAGGCAGCGGATAGTAATCAGCTGGCAGTCACGATGTTGAACACAGGCGAGTTGCAAGCAGGAGACTGTAGTGCACAGAGGCAGCGGATAGTAGTCAGCTGGCAGTCACGATGTTAAACACAGGCGAGTTGCAAGCAGGAGACTGTAGTGCACGGAGGCAGCGGATAGCAATCAGCAAACAGACTTGATGAGAAGCAGGTGAGTGAGGTAAAAGCTGGAGTGCACGGAGGCAGCGGATAGCAATGAGCAAACAGTCACATTGATATAAAATAACGTTGAAGTGGTGTCGAAGACTGTAGTGCACGGAGGCAGCGGATAGGAATCAGCAAACAGTCATGATGATAAAGTTGATGGTAGAAGTGGTATGGAACCACAGTAGTAGAAGTGGTTTGGAAACCACAGGAATCAGCAGCACTGAATACACAAGTAATACAGGAACACCTTCAGAAACTCATGAGGAATGAGACTCCAAGATCAGGCCACGTGGTAGTGACCACAGGTGCTTAATATAGGGAGGTTGCCTGATCTGCCAATTAAGTTAAAGGGGTATACACTGAAGTATAGAAAAGGGCTGCGCATGCGCAGACCCTCAGGATGGTGGACGGCCACGGTTCCTAAATGTCCGGGAAGAGGCACTCACGGTCCGGTGAGTGACACTGCATGAAAATTATCAATATTATTACCTTGTATGTGTCCGCGCAATCCCACCACCCCAACTTCTCCGGCCAAACACCATGGCAGACGGCTGTGCAAAGAAGCAGTCTGGAGGGAAATATGGGGGAAAGAGTGGAAACACTTCACTTAGGGTCTGATCCACGTGCATGCAAGTTGCCTTTTAAAAACGAGCACAGAACTTGAGCATAGTTCTGACCGTATTCAAATCTAAGCGGATCTCAAGATGCGAATCCATTAGAATCTGGGAGTAAGTACGCTCTGCCTAAACGTAACTTGCCTTGTGTGGACAGACAAAACAGACTGCAGTATCATTTTGGAAAGATGAAATGAACATTAATGAAGTTGATGGCTATAGGAGCAAGACTTTCCAGAGAAGTACAGCTGAGACATTACCCGTTTGACACGCTAGAGCACTCCTCAGATTTTCCTTCAGCAGTGACATGGAGGACACAATGGACACAATGGACCCAATGTAGAATTGAATGCAACTTGGCCCAAAAGTGCGCACGCAAATATAGCTTATCCTCTCAAGATCCAGCGTCCAACTCTACATCTATAGCATACACCGATCAACCACAATATAAAAACCACTTGCCTAATATTGTGTAGATCACCCACGTGCTGTTAATACAGTTCTTACCCATCGAGGCATGGACTCCACAAGACCTCTGAAGGTGTCCTGTGGGATCTGACACCAAGATGTTAGCAGCAGATCCTTTAAGTCCCGTAAGTTACGAGTTGAGACCTCCATTGTCTGCGCTTCTCCTGAAGGCTTGCCCCTATAGCCATCAGCTGTTGCTAGACAAAGCTTTAATACCCTAGAACAAATTAAGTTTGCAAATCATGGATTCCTACAAAGTTCTTTTCCTTCCAGTGTAATTAGCATAGAATCAGTTACTCAGTAACATGGTATTTTTTGGACTTTTTTATTCTAATAAAGTTTATTATATGTAACTCCTTATAATATTGAATCCAACCATTTAATCTTATTAGATTGCATCTCAGAATTAGATTTAATTTGTTCTGATTTAGCATTTCAACATTATCCAAATATTCACATGAACCATCCCATATCAGGACCATCAATATATCTATGGTATTAAATAGTGTTTTGTAAAGTTACTAATGAAGTTATTAATGAAGTTAGTAAAAAATATAGATAGAGGTTGGCATCAAGGCCGGTGAAATGCGGTAAGCGGGGTAAGCAAAGCAGGGGGGATGCCAAATCTGAGAGGAGCTCCCCTCCGCCTGTCATCCCCACTTGTCCGCTGGTCCAGAAAACAAAAGAAAAATTTACCAGATCGCAGTGTCCGGTGCCCTCCTCCCCTCCTACCTGCACCGTTCATATTGACTGTCGAGTGTGAAGACATTTTCAGTGAGGAGTGGTGCAGAGATGAGCCACGAGAAAACATAAGAAATAAGGCAATAGAAAGGTAAGTAAAGGAATGGAGGCACCATGGCGCAGTGTGATAAAGGGGGACCTGGTGAAGGGGAGCTAAAACAGCATGGAGGGCACAGTGTGATCATAAGGAAGCATAGTGTGATGGTGCAGGAACACAGTATGGTGATGTTTAGGGGCAGTGTTATAATAAGGGGCACAGTTTGATTATAAGTGGCACCGTGTGATTATAATGTGCACAGTGTGATGTTGAAGGGGGCACAGTGTGATGTTGAATGGGCACAGTGTGGTTTGATGAGGGGGCACAGTGTGATGTTGAAGGGGCCACAGTGTGATGTCGAAGGGGGCACAGTGTGGTGCTGAAAGGGGCACAGTGTGATGATGAGGGGGCACAGTGTGATGTTGAAGGGAGCACAGTGTGATCATAAGGCGGCACAGTGTGAGGATGAAGGGGGGTACAGTTAGGGCTGGCAAGCGGAATTTGGGGCCCCGTTACAGCAACTTTCTACCCACCACACTTAGTAGGAGAAGGGATATGTGGTGCCGAAGAGGACGTGGCCAAATAGTGATGGGGGCGTGGCCAACATGGGGGTGGCTGTGCTTCTTTAGACATGACATATTATGTATTTAAATATTGTTGCTCTCACCTACCTGTTATTGCCGCTTTCACAACCTGGTATTGGATTCTTGTCTGGATCCTGGGATGTTAGAACCTATTTGGAAAATGTATAGGTACATGACATATGGATTACAGAGCAGTAAGTGACAATAGAAAATATAGACTATAAGGAGACCTCCAAACAATACACAGCACCCTTGGCAACCTTGTGACCACCAACTCAAGTACTTAAAACCAGATCCAGATAAAATTGTGCCAATAGATCACAAAATTAGGTGAAAAAAATAATTTGGCATGTTGCAGGTATATTGCTTTTTGTAAAGAAAGTCTCTGACTTTCAGCAGGAATCTTATCATAATAAAGCTCTGGAAGGGTTTATTTTCTTCTTTTTTTTTCTTATGGATGGATTGAGAAAACCTTTACACTTACAAGCAGAGAAGATCACCTTATCACCATAGTGGAGTACAGAAATACAGCTGAGCGCACTGTATGCTGCCAATTACAACTAAAATAGATTCCATCCTTCACATGCAACAATGCTTTATACATGTATACACACACAATAACATATACACACACACACAAAGCCATAAATATATGTACACACACACACACCCACAATGCTATATATATATATATATATATATATATATATATATATATATATATACACATACACATGCACACAGTGTCATATCTACAAACACACAATGCCTTCTATACACCTACACACACACACTGCCATATATACACCCATGCACACACTGCCATATATATATGCACACTTACAATGCCACATATATGTACACACACACACACACACACACACACACACATGCACACTGCTATATACACACACACACAGTGACATATACATACATGTATATATAATGCCATATACATCAATACACACAAAGCCCTATACATACACAATGCCATACACACAATGCCATGTATATTTTATATATATATATATATATATAAATAAATATATATATAAACACACACAAACACACACTGCTATATATACACACACAATGCCATATACATACGCATGTACATAATGCCATATACATACATACACACAAAGCCATATACATACACAATGCCGTACACACAGACACAATTCCATATACATACACAATGCCATACACGCATGCACACACACACACACAATTCCATATACATACACAATGCAGGCATATAACACTGTGTACTGTTGACATCTGTTCTCTCTAGGCTGATAGCTCTGCGGCTGCGCTCTGTAATGACCAGCAGCCTGGCAGCAATCTGCCTGGCTGCCTATCACTGCTGCTCAGATTAGCTCTGCCCACTCCACTGATTAGCTCCGCCCACTCCACTGATTAGCTTCGCCCACTCTCACCAAGTGCAGGGAAAATTTAAAAAAAAGCTGGTTGCCCGGGCCTCCTGGCATACCCGGGCCATGGTAATTAGTAGTCCCTAATAAGGTAAAACTGTTATAGGAACCTATTCCAACTTGTGCTGTCAATTTGGGTTCATCAAGTTTAAATTAAGGGGAAATAATTACTGTAATATAAACATTGTTGATGGGGGAAAAAACAGTATCCCTAACCATTAAGAATTGTTTTGTAAATTATCGATGCATAAAGCGGACCAGGGACAATCAATTTAGTGACAAACAAATTCGTTTTTTTATTGTTATTATTTTTACGTGTGTGGTCTCTGGCATTGTGGGAACAAGCAAACTAATGTGAAACATCTGTATTAGTATATTCCAGCTTCCATCTACAGTTGGTCTACAATTGTTGTTTAGTGGGGAAAGCTTAAGACAGGTCATGCACAAATGGTTCAATATGAAGCTAACAGACTTATGGTGATGAATATAAGAGCATTCAGGGATCGTTACTGTTAATATCCAGGGAACACTTACAGCCAACTTTATCTAAACTGATGAGGTGATTTCAATGTTCTTAGATTCTGGCTGCAGAATCCAGCGGAATCAGCATTTTCCGAAAGTTTGTGTGCTCTAAGGATGAAATGTTTCTTCTAGTTAATATTTCAGAACTCTGCTCTTGCTAACAGTGGAGTTTTTTTAAAAAAACATTTCACTGTAGAAGCATAAAAGAGGTAATATATCCAATAACTAAGGTACCCCTCTATTGTAATCCTAAAATCCAATTTAAAGTATACTCTCGTGTAGTTTTTACAAAACTCTAACAATTAAAGTACACCATGAGTAAAATGCTGATTGAATTGTACAGATCGAAAACTATGCTACACCTTCTCTCTTTCCTAAATACCATAGAGATTAAATAAAATAGCTGCTAGTGTAGGCAAATGTTGACACTGATCCCTTGTGATCATTCAGAGCCATTAATATTCTAAAATATGGATAGTATTATACCGGCATGTAGGAGGTTGAATATAAAAGAAACTATACAGTGGTAAACACATTGGGCCTGATTCATTAAGGAAAGTTAAGCAAGAAATTGAGTAAGTTTTCTTACTCAAATTTTCTGGACAAAACCATGTTGCAATGTAAGGGGTGCAAATTAGTTTATTATTTTGTACATAAGGAAAACACTATCTGTTTTTTTCATGTAGGACACAAATACTTGATAGCCTATTTGTACACTGAAATTTAAAGTTGATCTAGGACATGTCCTGCCCCACATATAAATCTGCCATCAAATTTTAAATTTACCTCTGCCTCCAATGCAACGTGGTTTTGCCTTACTTACTTACTTTTGCTTAAGTTTCCTTAATGAATCAGGCCCAGTAAATGTAACATGCGATTAGTAAGATTATCTATTAAGTGGGAAATTGCGTGTAGGTAACAGGTACTATTTAAAATGCAAATAGGAGATTTAAAAATAAGGTGTTGCAAGACTTTAAGCTCAAGGTTCAACTCACTATACTTTTCCTATATCATTGTCCTTTTTATCTTTGCAAATACTCAGATTCAGGAGGAAAATTCTGAGTATAACCCTGTGAGGATACCACCCTTAGCTGGGATGGCAACTTCAACTCACTCGGGTAGACCAGAGTGTATCCAAAATAAGGCTTTATTACGACAGTACCACACTACAAGATGTTCACAAGACACAGGGTAAATGGTAGCATGTATCCTCCAGCAGCCTCTTGCAGTCAGTACTCCAAAGTAATAATCTCAGTCGCTTTCAGAGTCTTATCCTCCCGCAATATTACCACTACCAGCTAGACAGTTACGGTGTTGCCCAGCCTGGGTTAATGGCTCACACAGACCCTGTCCTGGTAGGGTTTCCTCCAGCGGCATCACGATGCCTGGTGAGTCCTTTTCACTGATATCTTGTACACCAGCATCTTCCAAGCTAGAATAGCTCTCTTGGCATTCTGCTGATATCTTGTACACCAGGATCTTCCAAGCTAGACTAGCTCTCTTGGCATTCTGCTCTCCCTATATTCTTGGCTGTATACACAGGGAGTAGGGTCAAATGTCTCAATCCTTCCCCTTACAGCAGGGGTCTGTCACTGGACACTTTAACTGTTAGACATACTGTCTCTGCTACCTTGATTATACAATAGAATGGCTTGACTCAATTAGCTATTTGGCTGGATACACTAAACAAAGGGTTACAATATAACATCAAGGAATGACACTTCACGCTTGCGTGAAACAACAAGACATTTGACACATTGCATCTGCAGCATTACACAATCTGAGTCTGTGATACATTTTGATACAATAACATTTATATTGATACACATTAATACATTTCCCAATGCTGTTTCAGCCAGTACATTACTGTTGAGGCACATTGCATATGATCTAGAAGTTCTAACCTATTTGCCTCTCAGATTACCTGTTGACCTAGCTAATTAGCATGGGCTGCTAGCTAGCTATGTCAAGTTACTTAGACATTGTTCTGATTACAAACCAGGTCTACGCCACACCTCATAACAATGGGCATTTGATACAAATGGTAATTACCTTAGCTAACACAAGCAAAATGACTTCTGCTGTCCTGTTATTTTCACACAATATGGCAATATTGTTTCTATTTCTAATACATACAATATTGCATGTAATAGCAAGGGCAAACCTAATAACATGAAATAATAATACACATAATACACCGATGCTCTGGTGTATATACTTATACTGGGCCAAGGATTAAAAAGTACATTAAACTGTGAGAAACGGGTGATGAATAAAAAGTTCTCAGTCCAGTAGCACCCTGTTTCGTGACAAAAAAGCTGTGTTCATCATCATCATCATAATCATCAACATTTATTTATATAGCGCCAGCAAATTCCGTAGCGCTTTACAATTGAGAACAAATATTAATAAAACAATAGGGGGTAATACATACAGACAGAGAGGTAAGATTGCCCTGCTCACAAGCTTACACTCTATGGGACAATGGGAGTTTGAAAAACAAGGGCACGTGCTACATCCTATTTCACATTGGACCAGCTAGAATGCAAAGGTAAAAACTATTGAGTGGGCTGTGTGAGCAGATCTTGTGCAGAATGGAGGTGTCGAGTTGGGAGATATTTTGAGACAAGTGAGGAGATGTATGTCGGTGCAATTTTGTTGACGGCCTTGTCTGTTAGTAGAAGAATTTTATATTGGATTCATTGAAAAAAAGGCAACCAATGTAGAGACTGACAGAGTGCCTCAGCAGAAGAAGAACGGTTTGCAAGGAAAATCAATCTAGCCGCTGCGTGCAAAATAGATTGTAGGGGTTCAAGTCTGATTTTGGGAAGACCAGTAAGGAGGGAATTGCAATAGTCGATGCGGGAGATGATGAGTGCATGAATTAAGGTTTTTGCAATGTCCTGTGTGAGATATGTGCATATTCTAGAAATGTTCTTTAAATGAATGTAACATGATTTATATATAGAGTTGATGGGGGGAATAAATGATAGTTGTGAATCAAGGATTACACCTAGGCAGCGAGCTTGCAGGGTGGGATTTATGGTCATGTTATCAACAGAAATAGAAATGTCAGGCAGGAAGCTTCTGTTTTTGGGTGGGAAATAATATTAATTCAGTTTTTGAAAGATTAAGTTTGAGTTGACGAGAAGACATCCAAGATGAAATGGCAGAAAGACAGTCAGTAACGTGAGACAATACAGATGGTCAGAGATCAGGAGAAGATAGATAGATTTGTGTATGTTCCTTTAAATGTACCGGTTATGGGATTCAGCAATTGGGCAATTTGGTGGGTCTCTTGTTGTCATTCAACTGCCCACTATTGCTCTGCGTGCTCTTGCTGGCAACATGTTCTCACCCTGAAAAAGACAGGGCCAGCTGAAGAGAAGAGCATGAGGTAGATAACTTTGGGCTGTATTCTCTGTTTTGGGTTGGAAATATCTTTTACTTTAGAGCTGTATGCAAGTGAATAGGACTAGGCACTGTCGTATTTACTAAAACAATAAAAAGTGAAAACGTGTATTAATCTATAGCTTCTGCTCTTTGCTTTAATCAATGTAGTGTAACTTAGAATACGAAAGCAAAGATCTTTTTTTGCACTTTTTTTTCGCACCTATGTTATTGAATAAATCCCCAAAAAGGGACAGCTATGAAATCTGCTAAGTAACTATGCTGTAATAATAACTAATCAGAAATTTGCTTTCTGCACTGTACTAGAAGACAATTGCAGTCAGTTCTATTGGTTGCTATGCAGTTACCTGAGTACAGGTGTTAGAAAGGTCTCATGTGCACATAGGTTTTACATGGAAATGGATTTGCATGTAAAAATCTGTAGTTTACACATTGTGCAATGGATGACGGCTGTTCCTTGTCTCTGAGAGGCACACCTCGCCACTGAGGGATATGCAAATGATAGACTATGATCATCTGCAAAAATTAGATTTAAAGATCAGCAAAGGGAGTATTTGTGACAGCAAAAAATGTGTAAAATTATTGCTTTAATATAGGTAATGTATATAATCTCCAGCACAAGAAAAATCCCTTCCAATTAATGTACCATTCCGAAGCATGCAGTTGATGTAGATGGTATCTACTAATAGTGTGAGATGCTACTTCCAGTAGTAGTGAGTTACTTATAGAAGAAGAAGAAGAAAAAGTACTACTTATAAGGAAGGCACACTCATAAGAGAACACAAAGGGTCAATTAGGTCTGACGATTGCGCGTGTAAAGTGACAATACGGCAACATCGAAGATTACCTTTTGCAACTCTATGTGGTGCGCTCGGAAATCCGCGATGTTTGGTAATGTGTTGTCAGTGGGAGCGTGTATCCGCAATCTTTATTGACTATGAGTATGCGCGATCTATTTGACTATGCCCCAAAGTGTTCTAAAAAAATGTTAAATGCGAATATGTCCCATCTCATTTGGTACAATGATTTTTATATTCATATCCCTTTAAGCAGAACTTTAATGCCACTCTGTATGTAGCCTTTATGAGTAAGACGAGCAATGGTTTACAGGCAGGGAGATCTGGGTACTAGTTTCCTTTGCATTTAGAACATCCTGATGTTATTGTGAGGAGGAAAGGATATGGGGCACAAGCACATGAGAATGGATGCATGTGGTGTATAGACTGGTGAGAAAGGGTTTTATGGGGTACAAAAATGTGAGGTGGGTGAAATATAGGGCTATGGATGGGTGATATATAGGTTATATAGTATTGGTACAAATACAAACATTGAAAGTAAGTCCATGTGTATCATTTTTATCACTGTAATATTGGTGATTTTTATTATGTTTAAATGTTTATAATTGTTGCAGGCGCATTATTCTCATTGTTGTATTTTTATACTGTTCTACAGCTGTGAGGCGACCCATGGTAAACTCTAACCCCGACTTTCTTTTCTGGTCACACAAAAGTGCTTCTTCAGCTGTGGAAGCCCTTACTGCATGCATCATTTTCACAACTAAGTACTGCACTGTGACATAGAAACAGAGTCCCTCATTCAATGTTATCATGGGAGCGTTTAATACCTTCAGAATGCTGTGTCTTTCTGATTGTAAAACCACTGCATTTTAAACAGCCATGTGCCATGGGCAAGATACTCAATCTTGAACCCCCTTCCCCCCAAACTGTCCCTGCAAAGTGCCTTTTGCAAGAAAACTGTACATAATATAAAAAAAATATTACATCCTAAGCACTCACTGAATTATTACTGCTATTCTAGCTAATTCAAGCTATTCTCTTATTTCATTTTTGAATTATATTCCTAAACTACTGCACTATTCGGCGCCATTTGTTCTTCTATCTCCTATCCTCTCACATATTTCATGGCATCTATACCTCTATTATAATGTTCCGTTGAGCAGGTCATTGTCTAGCAGAAGTCATCAATGACAATGTTAGCATCAAAGAGGCACTGATGACCACTGTCTATGCTTACTCTTGGCAACTGGCAAATTTTACACATTTGCACACACTGTCAAACTATGAAATGTATAACAACTTGAATTGCTCTAAAATTGGGATAATTTGCACAATTTTACCACATTCTTCCAAATTGGAAAGTGATCTCATCACTCGGTGTTCAGCAAAATGATTGCCCCATGGATGGTCAGCATGAAGTTCCAATCTCCATAGTTGGTTTTCTGGCTTGTTTCCTGTCTGTCTAAGATAAAACTGATATATTAATTGACCTCAGTCTCTCTTGGTCTGTGTGTGTGTATGTTAGGAAATTTAGACTGTAAGCTCCAAAGGGACAGGGACTGATGTGAGCGAGATCTCTGTACAGCGCTGCGGAATTAGTGGCGCTATATAAATAGCTGATGTTGATGATTTTCAGCAAGATGTTCCCGTAAGTTATTGTAAGGAATTGTCTTAAATGCTCACTGCTTAGTTTGATCTCATTTGGAATAGATATACTTACCGCTTCTTTTCATAGCTCTCGTTCGTCAACATTGCTAATGCCTATTCTGCTGAACATAATAAAACCCACTTAAGTAATAACACACACTCAACTACCGATTCTGATGCCATAATTGACATGTAGTATGCTCAACATAATATTATTTAATAACAAATTAGGTCATTTAGAAATGTTTGGCAAAATGATCCAATTAGCAGTAAATTACTCTGTGTTTACAGTAACTTCATAGCTTGGGAATGTTATGTAGTAATATGGTAAAAATTAACTTTTAATTGTTATAGCGAATTAAATTTTGTCTTTTGCGCAAACATTTAGTTTTTAAGATACTGTTTGAAACATATTTTCATACATACCAAATTGCTACTAGGAATTAACCCCTTCTCACTAGTGTGCTGACACTAAGTTGCTCTTGTTACTATAAACCATTTTGTTTTGTTTTTAGCTACCAAGTGAATTACATGATGATTTTTGGGGACAGATAGAGCTTCTTTTTGTACCAATTTTTTTAAAAAAATGTATATATTTAATTTATGGGAATTGTGTATGAGGAAAAACACATGTTTATTATATTTCCTTTGGTTAAGTTCATACAGCCACAAATTCTGCAAGTTCTAAGGTTTATAGTGATACCAAATATGTGCAGAGGTTTGCTCTATGTATGTGGGCCTCAATATAATGTATATGTAAACGATCATGGGGTAAATTTATCAAGCTGCAGGGTTAAAAAAGTGGAGATGTTGCCTATAGCAACCAATCAGATTCTAGCTGCCATTTTGTAGAATGTACTAAATAAATGATAACTAGAATCTGATTGGTTGCTGTAGGCAACATCTCCACTTTTTCAAACCCGCAGCTTGATAAATTTACCCCATGTGTGTGTGTTTTACTTAAATACCAAAAAATAAGGTACATTTTACCATAGTCTTCTATTTTTGACCTCATTTCCAGACAGAATTTGGGGACGACTATCACAAAACAAAATATTTTTTGGTAATTGTGATTTAGAGCAAAACATACCTTTTCTATAAGGTGAATCCAGCCACAAGTCTCATCAACTAGATATGAATTGATGTCTTAGTTGTTTAATTAAAGGATAAGCTATAATAAAGCAACCCCTTTCTTCTCTTCAAATAGAAGGACAGCAAAATGTTGTGTGGTAAGGTTAAAACTGCTTATACATGCACTGATTTGAATAGCCACACATTGCTACCTGTGTGAGCCAAAATTATAACTAATGTGGATCGACATTTGATATTGACCTGGCAGAAAAATTGGTTAGTCAATGCATTTGACTTGCTAGTGTGTGAGTGTTGACAACACTACTAATGAATCCAATTTGGATAAAACAGAGGTGGTATGAAAATTGACGTATGTGCAATCGCTCAGCATTCAGGCCCGAATGGGTACGGACAACACAATTATGACGTCATTGGTAGATCGCTGCCTTCTCTGCATCATTCCATTGTATTATGATGAGATGGAGAAGGAGGAGATGGGATATTAAGCTAATTTGCAAAAATTATAATTATTCACAAATGCGTTGTCACTATAACTGAGCAGTCTTATTAATATTCACACATTTGTGCCCCTTCTATATGTATATGTTGTTGGGCCTTTAGATTTGTTCTATCATAACATATTTATTTTGAGTAGAGAATCTTCTCCCCTACCAATGAGAAGATCTCTGCTTTGTTATTTATTTTTATTTTATAATATTTCTGTCACACGCTGCTCATTCAGCTTCCATAGACCAAGACTGAGACACTCACTGGTGTCTCATTAACAGACTTCAAACCTTTAGTACTGGTCTGCGCAAGTGCAGACTGATTACCTGTCCATTTCTAATCGGATTCCTATTGGTTCCTGTGTTGGCTCCAGACTTGAAAAGGCACTTCCTCCCTTTGCTCTGGTCCTGTTGATCAAGTTACCTGTCTGGTTAGGTCTCTACTTATTCTATGAGCTCTCATCTGGATCATCAGTGCCTCTGCTGTATCGTTACTCTGCGGTCTGTACCACTCAAGCTGCACCTGTTTCCACTGTGGCTACTCCATGGGTGATACCACTCAGCTGCAGGTGTCTCTAGGTGTGCTACTCTGTGAGCTATACCGCTCAAGCTGCAACCACCTTAGCTGTGTGCTACACAATGGACTAACTTGCTTCAGCTACACCCGCCTCCGCTGTGTTACTACGCTACAGGTTGTACCACTCAAGCCGCATCTACCTCTGCTGTGTTGCTATATCTCAGGCTATACTGCTCCAGCTGCACCTGTTTCTACTGTGTTGCTACTCTACGGGCTATACCGCTCAAGCTATAACTACCTTCGCTGTGTGCTACTCTGTGAGTTATACTGCTCAAGCTGCAACCACCGTCGCTGTGTGCTACATCACAGGCTATACCGCTCAAGCTACAACCACCTCCGCTGTGTGCAACTTCACGGGCTATACCGCTCAAGCTGCAAACCATCTCTACTGTGTGTCACACCTCGGGCTATACTGCTCCAGCCGCATCTGCCTTCGCTGTATCGTTGACCCTGGAACGGGACTGTTTAAACCACACCTGACTCTGTCAGCTGGCTCCTTCAAGTCATCCCTCTGAGCCGTTCTATCCAGCTTCATCTGTTCCGCATTGGTCACTACGGCTCAGTGGCATTACAGGTCGTATAACGAAGCTGCTGTTGTCCTCTTTCCTGGCTGAACTGTTCAAGTATCATTGAAAGTATTAAGGCACCTGTCACGACTGAGTATAGCGTACCTGCTATCGTTGGCACTACTCGGAGGAAGGTGCAGAGTCTAACGTGCCCCTGGTGTTCACCAGGGACCCCCGCAAGGAGGTATGGACTCAGCTGCAGGGAACACGCAGGTCGCGGTCGTTCCACGAGTCAGATAGCGAAGCACGAGAGAAATGTCAGACAGGCCGGTTCGGCAATGGTACGGGCAATGCAGGTACACAAGGAGAATCCGAAGGGGTGGTGAGTCAAGCCGGGTTGGTAACGTTCTGACAGCGGGGTACAAAATGGAGATACAAAAGGGTAGTCAAGGCAATCCGGGTCACAATGGTCACAGGCAATACAGCAATAGTCTGGAGACAGGCAAAAGGTCAGGAGACAGATAATCACAGGAACACTGGAACGCTGGAGAGCAGGAAAGGACCTGAAACTCTGACACAGGAGGTGGGATACAGAGAGGCTTAAGTAGTACTGCTAGCCAATAGCCTCAGCACCTGTAGTGCTGTCATAGTTCCAGCGCTGTTGTGCTTGTCATACTTTAGCGCCGTAGCGCTACCTTCATGCAGCGTCCCGTTGCCTGGCAACGGGAACGCTTCCAGGTCTGTAGCTGGCGGGCCGAGCAGAAGTGACGCGTCTGGTTGCCTAGCTATGCGGACGGGCAGGCGGCCGCCGAGCGGCGCCTGACAGCACCATTGGTATCGGGTTTCTTCCGCATCTACTGTGTATCTACGTCTACCTGGACTGTTAAACTCTCCGTTGATGTGTGCTGTGCTATTGTGATACCATACTCTTGTGCCTCATTCTTTCCACACTATTGCTGGACTGTTCATTCAAAGCCATATCTATTTACTCATTGATTATTCATATTGCCTCTGTCATTGCCGGTGGCTCCGCCCACCTTGTACCACATTTCTAGTGTATATACGTCTTCCAAGACTTTCCTGTATATTCATTAAGTCATCATTAAACCGCTGATTGTACTTTTATCCTGCATCTGTCATCTGTTTGAACCTCGGGGTATCATTACCACACACGGACAGACACATGAACCAATGTTCCCTCTTAAATGAGCAATCCAGAAAGGAAAGAGTTCAAAGGTTAATCTAATGAGGCCTCCGCATGGTCTGCATTTGTTTTCCTAGCATGTTTAACTTTACTTTCCAGATCGTTCAGCAGAACAGGGGCCCACACACACATTCAATTCTTTTGACATTATTATATCCCTGTATCGAGTGGCAAAGACGTTCATCTCCCTTGTTATTTAGGTCACCATGTTTTTCTGATTTAAGTTTCAGCTGAGTATAATTTCACTTTTATGAGCTGCCAACTTTCTCTGCCCTCATCTGTTTTGGAACCCACACCTTTCTACACAAAACCAAGATAACATCTCAAGCTTAGATAAGAATAGAGACTGTGAGAAAGTTGACAAAATATCCATGAGACAACAGTCTAAAAACAATCCGAAAAAGTGCAGACAAGAGCCAAAAGATTATTGTATAAAACATAGCTCATTCATGGCGATAAGTAAGATTATTTTTTAATTGTCGCTTATCGTGGCAATAATAAATCCCTTATCGTCACAATTTATCAAAAAAATATTACTGAGGCAGCTGTGCGATACTCAACTGCCCGGAAATACTGTCCAAAAGCCGCAGAGATTATGGTTTTTGCACTTTGGGCACGAAAGCACAAATCCTGGGCTTTCAATTAGCAAAAAACCCAATATGTGCGAGAATGATTGCAAATTTGGTGATAATAAAAATAAAAAATAAAATAAAGTTTTAAAGTAGATAAAATTTATTTAAAAAAATTAAGAAAAAATATTAAAACAGTTATGCATTAAAATTATTTATTGCCTTTGTTCCGTTATTGCCATTCTGAGATTCACTGAGTTTCCCCTTCCAAAGAAATCTTATCGCTGGTAACCCTTTGAAGAATTGGGCAAGGGGAAAAAAGCCCTATCACCAGCGAAAAATCCTATTTTTCTGACAAAAGGGCTTTTCAACCTTTGATCAATGAGCCCCTTAAACTTTAATGTAAAATGACTAACTTAAAAATGTTTAAAATAAACCTAAATGTGAAAAATTACATATATGAAAGATGCATTCACTAACCTTTTGCTGTGCATCAGACCTTTGCCAAGAAACAGCTAACTGTTCCTCTTTGTTCCCCCCCACATTTCCTCCAAACAGCTTCATATCTACTCTGTAGCCCCAACAAGCAGGCTAAAAGCTGGGATTGCTCAGGAGTCAGTAGCAATCGATTACTAGAAGGAACTGCAATGTTCTCTGTTCTCCAATCAGCTCTATAGCTTTATCATTGTCATGGTGACCAACCAAGAGACCCTACACCAGTGGTCAGGGAACAGGGGTAAATTACCCCAAATGGGGTAAAAATGAAATTTCTGGGGGTAATGCTGCCGATTCACATGCTGTCAGTTGGATTGTAGACCCCTTTAAATGTGAAATTGCTGTTGTACCAGAAGAGCCTCAAGGGTCGGCAGAGGCACTTCTTGAGCTTCAATGCAATAATGAAGCACGTATTGCATTTGAAAACAAAGCAGATCTGTCATATATTTGGATGTCAACAGCTATATAGGCATTCAAAATTGCACATGAGGAGGCAGTTAAAAAGTTCTTGCATTATGCGACAACCTACATTTGCGAACAAGGGTTTTCCACTCTAACGAACATAAAAACAAAGCAGAGAAATCGATTGAATGCTGAAGATTGTTTCCAAATTGCTCTGACATCAAAATGCCCCAATATTAATGCTCTCATATCAAAAATGAAACAACATCATATCTCCAAACCCTGAAGTTTTGAAGTTGAAGCTTTTAAAGAAATTTTGAATAGATTCAATAACATTTTGACTTCCAATAATTAATAATATATGATTTTCTTCCTTTCAAATCAAGGAGGTAACGTTGGCGTACCTAAATATATTTGGGGGGTAAAAGGTAAAAAAGTTCCTTGACCCCTGCCCTACACGGTAATCGCTCTTTATGCAATCTAAAGAGGTCTGCGACCAATCAATACTGAATATTCCCCCCCTTTCAGAGCCATTTTAAATGGTGTGTGTTATACAGTCAACTAGCTAAGTTCTTTATTTCATTTGAAAATATAATGGATTCTGTTGGGACACTAGTGGAATGGTTTAGTTGTTCTTTAATGTTTTAGCTTTTCCACAAACAACTCACTCTGAAATTGAGTATGCTTATTTCTAAGAATACAATCTTTATTTTGTAGCAGTGCCAACGTATGCGAGTTAAACAACCAAACCCAGAATTCACTCACAATGTCCCTGCCAAGCAGAAAAGTCAAATAGGGTGAGATATTGAGCTCTTATATTTTGCTAAACAGCAGATGGAAACATTTCTGCAGTAACAAAAGAAGGTAATTTGCTTGGCAATTTTGAGTGTATGTTGCATCTAGCAGCACAACCATATTACACAGGAACATATTGCAGAAGGATGATTAAATTCTCAAAATATAAAAATGCTATTCTCTATCAATGCATCTAATTTACCTTACTTGTACATTTTGGTATTCAGATACTTTTACCTGTATTTGTATTTTCAATTCCGTTTTTCCAAGTATCACTTATGCTAACATTTGGTAAGTTTTTGGTATTTGGTAAATGTTATTTTATTGCAATTACTATGTTGTGTATGTATTATTGTTAAATCATAGCAAATAATTGTATCCATCTTCTTTAATATCAATCATTCAGGATGTCAAGCTTGAAAGCTCAGTATGATTCAACAAGTTATTTCAGAATACAATGTTCTTGTAGCCTTGTAGCAATGTTCTTAAGTAGCAATGGGCCAAAGATTGCAAAAAAATATAATAATATTAATAATCATATTATTATTATTTTTGTTATCATTATTATTATTATTATTATTATTATTATTATTATTCAGTATATGTAAAAGCATCAACCTTTCACGTAGCACTATGCAAATCAAGTAAAATATGTAAAGCAAAAACAAAGGTCATAGAAAACAGTGCTCCTAAGATTTAACATACTAAAGGATTAACTTAACTGTGGTTTATGTTCTGTTCTAAAGTCAATCACACTCATCCTTCCAGAATGGTATTACAAGTCTCTATAGCCCCTAAGGAAGGTAATGAAAACTATTTGCTTAACAGCTAACCCAATTTTGTTTCCTACTGATGTATTTATGACTTACAGAAACATGGATTGAGGGCGCTGTCCAAAAATGGCAAATAGACTCCCAATAGATCAAGTGATTATTTTAATATGATTTGTAGTATGCACTTTCAGTGAATTAGCATGTTTGTGTCCATATGCCTGTAGAAGAGCTTATTCCTTAAAATGAGTAACTAATGATATACACTGCTCATCGATTAGGAGCAGGCTGAGATGCTCTGTATGCAGTAATGACATCTACTTCATTGTAAATGCATGTTTTACAACATGTCCCATTGCAACAATCACTTGATCCATTAATCATCTCCGCTGGTGGTAGTGCCGACTATATAACTGCACATAAGTGTATAAAATCTACAGAATATTGGACAATTCTCAGAAAGATATTGTTTGATTTGTCTTTTATAAGGGAGGGTTGTGAACAGTATATCTTTTGTAAGGGTGTTTCCCACAATTATATTTAAACATTTTAAGTGTATAATTGTAGAGCTCTGTCCATTTCTGTCAGTCACTCTCTTGGAACTAAGAGGTTGCTAAGACCTCACTCTGCACACACCTCCTGTGATTGGTCAGCTGATGGAGGTGTTGTCTGGACTCAATCCAATCACGTGGGGTGTATGCAGCTGCACATGTGTACAGGAACTCTGCCCTCTTCACTCTCATTAATTCAATACTGATTGACCGGAATACTTAAAATGCACATTTTCCTCTCTTTCTTTTACATAGATACAAATCGTGTTATTCTATGTTACTTTCTAACACATATCCAAATCACTAATATCACTACAATACTTCCATTTAAACCAACTAGCGAGGGCACACACACACAATTACAACACTAAAAATATATCTTTTTATTGATAGCAATTTTGTAGGCCACTCCATAATTGTTAATAAGATAAAAGTTGACTACAATGGTTAACATTATGAACAACATACAACATGGAGTGATATACACAGAGTTAAGAGTGACAGCAGGGCCGTCTCTTCCATTGGGCATGATGGGCAGGTGCCCGGGGGCCCTGCAGGCAAGGGGGGCCCGTCCGAATCCTAAAAAAATTTAAATTTTTTTAAATACTTACCTTGCGGTCACATCAGCGGTGATCCGGCTCCCTCCCTGGTCCCCTCTTCCGTGCTGTGCTGTACACTGCATTGCCCAGGGGCCCATAAAGTAGTTAAGGTGGCCCTGAGTGACAGGAGGGCTCTGGGTGGACATAAAGGCAATTGGAGACATTGGCTTCTCCACTGAATGGAGAGCTCATACTTGCACCATAATATTAATAGGTCAAGTCCTAAAACAAGAATATTTTCATACATTCATTCCTTAATGTTTACACAAGACAAATACTAAGGGAAATGAAAAAAAAATAGGTATGGAATGAGAAATCCCAAAGATGAGTCATTTCTACTGTTTGAATTTGGTACCTGGTTCTCTGTTAACCAACCAATATTTACTCTTTGTACAAAGCCAGTTGGGAATATTATGCAATGGTTCAGCTTAGCAAGTCTATATATAGCCCTACTATAGTGTACAGTAAGTGATCATCGCTAACTTCTTGATGTTTTTATATCAGGCTTTCCCAAACCTAACAGAAAATATTCTGGTTTATTGGAGAACAGATGATAAATGGGAGAATTGAACTTGTTTATTCATAGTCCAGAATGTAGCCACTTTTGGTCACATCCACCATATGTGGTATAGAGCACCAACAACTGGGCGGTCTCTGAACATTAACCTCGAGAAACATATGATGCAATTTTTGTGGGTCTAGGTGCCAATGGTGATACTTTTAAATGGCAGTCATTTAAATCTAGATTACGTTAGATGTAACTTTGCTTGAATTCCAACAAATATGTTTCCACTGCTTGTCACCGAGGGTATTTGGTAATAATGTATCCTAATGAGTGTGACCTAAAGTAGATTTTTTGTTGAGTATTTTGTAAATTAAGAACACTCAGAAGTAGCAACAATATTCATTTGGAGTTGATCTGTTTAATATTACATATAACTGATGGCATCTTGGAAAAGCACTCGATCAGTAGTGACTAGTGGAGAGACGAGATGACAATTTTCTTATAACTGAATCTATTTGACGATTGTGCTAGGAACAAAGGATGTCCCTAACACAATACCCTCCTTTCTGCAACCAGCTGCACTATGGATGGACATCAAAGCCAGGTTAGTTAAGACTTTATGGTGATGAGTAACTTGTTGGTTTTACAACAATCCAAAGGCTTTTTATTGTAGAAGTATAGATGGCAGTTGGAGATGGTTCATTGTACTTCAACATTCTGGAAGGTAAACGTTCCGGCAACAGAGATGTGTCCTTGAGGACAATTGTCTAACAATGTTAAGCTTGATGTTCTGTTTTGTTCTTACTACACAACAATACACATACAGCTTGATAAGTGGCAACCTATCTACCTTATTGGGATAAAACTGCTTGGTTTCTAAATCTTTGGAGACAGACTAGAATGAAATAAACAATATATGACTTCAGTTACTGAAATGAGGGAAACCAATGCCTATATGTAATTTTTCTGAAACAAAGGTGATTTTGAGGTGGTTAGAGGCAGATTTAGCAGTTTAGCATCAGTTTAGAAATGCTGAAATGTCTACAGAAATGCAGGTTTTGCACAAAATTATTTAAAGGACACCTGATTCAATTTCATATCACAAAACCCCCCTGCTTTGAAGTACTAAACTAGTCCCGACAGGAGAATCATTTTAAAAGCCACAATGCCACTACATAAACATTCTTTGCTTGTAGCCCAAGATAGCAATTTATTGTTAATAATGTTCAAATGAGCTAGATTATTTTGATGTTGTTAAGATTTGTAGCTTATGGTTAATATGACAGTACAGAAATAATATCTTTCATAAGAAGGCTCCTAGTGCATAATATATAATAGAAGGTTCTTAGTTACTTTCAAGCCCACTTCACTTCACTACTAGTGGGTACACTGTGGGTGCTCTATAAGCCTCACACAGCAGAAACTATTGGTTGAGGTCCTACACGAATGACATCTAACAAGATTGAAACTATGGCACTCAGGATCTCTGATTGGGCCCAGCTGTAAACCAGCAGTTCTGAATGGCCAGAAGCAAATAAGAAGCAATGTTCATGTCTACTGTACATAAAATTCCAAGGGTAAAACTAAATCCTTCATTCCTTGATCAACGGCTGAACAACCACATTTGTGTATGAGCAGATTTAGGCTTTTTCTACTCTTTTCAGACATAGGATCACATGTTTTTATTTTTATGGCCCTATATAGAGGAGGGCCGGATAGCACAGCTCACATATCCACCATACAATGCCTTGTCCCAAGGATAACAGCCTCAGCCCAACAAAATCCTATGTCCTCTATACCCTCTATATACTGCACAACACCATCCTATGCTCATTATACATTACCTTATGCCTGCCAATCTTATGTTCACCATATACAGCCTGTGCCCAGCATAACACCCTCATGTCTACCAGTTCTATACCACCATATAATGCCTGTGCCCAGCATAGACACATGCACAACCCAGACCTATGTACAGCAAGTACTGCCCCACAATCATATGCCCAACATATACTAATCTCATACCCACTACTCTCATGTCCACCATATACAACCTGTTCCCAGCATAACACCCTCATGTCTACCAGTTCTATACCACCATATAATGACTGTGCCCTGCATAGCCTAATGCCTATCCCAGACCTATGCACAGCAAGTACTGCCCCACAATCATATGCCCAACATATACTGATCTAATGCCCACCACTCCTATTTCCACCATAAACAGCCTGCGACCAGCATAACACACTCATGTCTACCAGCTCTATACCACCATATAATGACTGTGCCCAGCATAGCCTAATGCCTATCCCAGACCTATGTACAGCAAGTACTGCCCCACAATCATATGCCCAACATATACTGATCTCATGCCCACCACTCCTATGTCCACCATTTACTGCCTGCCATCATGGCAGCCTCTTGATCACTAGCTCCATGTCCACCATATACTGCCTTTGCCTTGGCATTCACTTGAATAATGCCTATAATGTTTACTTAACTTTTTAATATGAGCAGCAAAATGACTTTCCTATGGTTTATTTTCTCTAACACATTGCATAGAGGCCCAGTAAAGTGTATGGTGAGTCTGAGCCAGGGTACACGTTACATGCATCCTCACACTTTGCTCCACTGCTTGTTACTGACCATTTATCTGACCCTATAATTGCTTTCCCTTTAATCCATGCTACTTTCATTCTCATTGTCGTCACCCACATGTAATAGCGACAGATTCAGCAGCGTTATTGTCAGAGCTTAATTTGTTCTGGAAGGAGCAGGAATGTATGTCCAGCACTTCTTTTATCCCCTTAGTATTTAATGTTTAAAGATCATTTTTGACATCTTCTCAGCATTTCAGTTTTTTCCATTTCTTTTTACTTACAAATTAAGCACTGATTATAGTAAAAGAAAAGAGTTGCCCCATTTCACAGTAGATTCTGGAGAGAGAATGGGACACATTTGATCTATTTATAATTAGGGCATAGTCTATAACAATGTTGTTCCCGGTTAAAATAGAAATAACCAACGTATGTCAGTATTGTTGTATTTTCTGTAATATTTCTCTTTGTTTATACTAGTTGTTTAGATACAATACTAAGCACAATAAAGGAAATTAAGCCTAAAACCAAATCTTTAATTTCCTGTGTTCTGTGTCTAAATCCAGAAAGGCTTTACTGAAGAATATTATAGCAACTTAGATGCCCTGTTTGTAGTATTGATGTAACCAAAACTACCATTCCCTTTGATCATTGAGTTATTACAAAATAATCTCTTATTTCTAAAATATGTTTTTATTATTTTATTCTTTATCTCTAGGATATAATATAAACATGAACCTCAGTGTCCATGAAAAGGGAGTGTTTGTTTTATTTTTTTGTCCACGCGCGTTGCGATTAGTTTTTTTCTTTCGTCATTACCAAACTGACCAACCGAATCAATGTGTGCCTGTCTAAATTTAGCATCTCTAATCTTCTCAAGTCCTTTTATACCACATCCTAAAATGCAACACAATAACAAAAAATCCCACAGGCTGTGAATTTTATGTTATTTTACAAAGAATTGATAAGAGTCGTTCTCTCCAAGCTACAATCTACCAATCTCCAAACTCTCACATTCTCAGGGGTGCATCGTACCACCAAGGGTTCATGCAGTGTTATCAGTGGTCTTATGTCTACTGTGTTTTTGGGGCGTAGTACCCCTGACAAATGCAAATGAGTCTTTACAGATAACTTTCCCTATTTTACAACACTGATGAAAGAATGGGCCTCAGTATATTAGAGGATATAAAGAGAGGATATAAATCAATAGATGATGATGATGATGATGATGATGATGATGACACTGCTCTTTAGCAGAAAAGAAGGCATGGTCCTTAGGACAAGGATATACAATCATAGCTGTGCTGTAGGATATAGTGGATGAGCATTTATCATGGTTTTGTCTGTTAGGGATCAGCTCTAAACAAGTGTAGAAAAATATTCCATATCATACAGTCTATAGTATTCTCAATTTAGAGAGACAATAAATTGCCTGTCTTTCTTTCCACTATTGATTCTCTTCTGACAGCATGTTTGACTTAAACCCTAACATTCTCCCTAGTTGTCCATTTGACACTTTAAAGCAACATAGTCTCACATGTGTGTGCTAGGCCAGTGACTAGTGGTGCTTGGCACCAAGTTTTATGTGTCTACTACAGCATATGTCTACGTATATTGGCAGAAATGTTGATGTTTAGTGGTTAGCACTTCTGCCTCACAGCACTGAGGTCATGAGTTCGATTCCCGACCATGGCTTTATCAGTGTGGAGCTTGTATGTTCTTTCCAGTGTTTGCATGGGTTTCCTCCGGGTGCTCCAGTTTCCTCGTACACTCCAAAAAACATACTGGTAGGTTAATTGGCTGCTATTAAATTTACCTTAATTTCTCTCGGTCTGTGTGTGTATATGTTATGGAATTTAGACTGTAAGCTTCAATGGGGCAGGGACTGATGTGAGTGAGTTATCTGTACAGCACTGCGGAATTAGTGGCACTATATAAATAGCTGATGATGAATGATGATGTATGGCAAAGAATATTTAGCAGAGCTTTTATTAATCGGCCTTCTGTGTTTAACACCAAAATAGCCCTATATATTCAAGCAGTTAATGGGATTTAAAGGCTTTGTAAACACCCCTTGCATTAGACACAAGTCACTGTTTTTGATAGTGATCAACCAAGATATTTGGGAGAGAAGGTTTAAGTGCTAAATAGGGCAACTCATCATTCATTCCGCAGGGCTCAACCAACAAAATAGCTAGAGGACCGCATTTGAGAAACACTGCTCTAGAACACAGCAATCTTCCGTACTGTCAGTCTCTCCTGGCAGATAAACAGCAATTACTATTTACATTTTCCCATTTACTGATCTGCAGTTTTATTTCCATATTTCAATGTGTTTGATTGTATCATTCGCAGATGTTCTCCAAATTGTTATTTGACTTTTCTTATCCATTTTTGTGCTTTTTAGAATAAATGTAGTCCACTCCTTCAATTATAGCAGATCTTAAGAAAAACGAAATGTAGAAACGCTTCTTATGTTGCAATTTGGCTTATAAGGAATATTTGGCTGATATAGTAAAAAAAAGATCAACATCCACAATGAGTCCTTTTATGAGTAATTACATAGTTCTCTTTTGTCCAAAACATCAGGTGTAGTGAAATTAAACAGACTGTTACCTACTACAAAGAATTTTGCCTCGTCAGTTACTTGATGCACAAATCACAATTGCCTTAAAAAGGCCATTTGTGGTTTGAGCAGCAGGTTCAGGAGTAGGTCAGTATGTGCAAGTAATAGGAGTACTAGAAGATATCATTTAGAACAAAGTAGACAAATGCGCAGTCTACATTGAATTACAGAGTTGTTCTAAACAAAGAATCGTTTCATGAACACTCTGCAGTGCAAGCACAATAGTGCTTCCATTGATTGTACTCACCGTGAAAGACTCATTAATATGCAAGTCATCAGATTTGTTTTTATTCTGAATAATCGCTTCTGAATATTTTCCATTTATATTAAGCTATGAAAATACTATACAGCTTTTAGTGAGAAGAACACTAACATCATTTTTAAAGATTGAACACAAGAGATTTTGAAATGATCTATGATTCTTAAATACACAAGCGCGGTTCCTTCAAGGTTAGCAACAAATCATTTCTATACATACAATTTATATTATATATTTTATATGCTTAACTTATTTTTAGCTAACCATGATGCTCTTGTTGTAGTCAGCATATTAGCAAACAAACTAATAAATACAATAATAAAACTTAAGAAGATAAAAAGTTGTGAATGAGAATCATTATATCCTTTAGAATTCTACTGCTATTTTCGATATTTCTAAACAATGTATTTCACTTAATTGCATCAATTGACAGCTGGTCTATGAGAAGAAGAAACAACAGTCATCAATATATAGAAATATATTTAAATACTATTTCCACCTAAAATGTGTTTTTATTTATCATCTCCCCTCCCTGCAGCAAAGAGAAGTGTGTGGTTTCCATCCAAGCACCTCCGCAGTTCCAGAGACCTCACCACAGCCAACAGCTTCCTGTCCTTGTATTGAAATTCAGGAACAGTTCAAACTTCAGTGCTGATTGGAGAGGACCATGTGCTGACTTTCCCCTTCTCCCAGTTGTCGACAAGAGCACAATAATCACTGTGGCGCTTGCGGGTTGAGGTGTGCCAAACTGTGGAGTTCCCCTACATGGATCTCCCAGAGTGCTTTTAGTTGGAGATACAAGGGGCAGGTGAAAATGTACATGTTAGGTGGAATTATCTTTTCCATTTAAACTTTATTGCATAGTGTATGAAGATGAAAGACAGTTATATCTCAAACTTGTCATATTTCCACTCACCAGATGTTTTTTATAACACATAGTTGCATTGTTATTCCATTGAGTTACGTTATTATTACGCTGAAAGAAGTAAAAATTGCAATAGGCCCACTTTCTGCTAGTGTCAACTTCCCCTATCAAATGTTCAAACACTGGAAATCATTATATTCAATCAAATCAATCAATTTGAATTTTTTTTTTTTACTTCAATAAATTTTTATTGAGTTTTTCAAAATGAAATAGGGTACAGAAAAAAGAAAGGGGGACAGGTACAATTGAAGGAACAAACAAAAGGGAAGAAAGGGGGGGGGGGAAACCCCCACGCAGGGGGGGGGGAGTCACTTAATTGAAACAGCGATCTTATAACATGCACATTACTTTGAACAGCAGAAATAAGATAAACACATTGG